>NW_003519343.1:0-140765 GCF_000190715.1 Dictyostelium purpureum
GATTATATTATAAAGAATAATTTACAATATATAAAGTTTTTTTTTAATTATTAATTTCACATAGATTAAACAGCAACAATACATCAACAAATAATAATTTGTATCTTAAAATTTTTTTTTATATATAAAAAATAGATTAAAAATGGAAAGATCATCATCTCCTATAAATCCATCGAACTCTCATGATGATGAGTATCAATTTTATCAATACCAGCAACAACAACAACAACAGATGAATTATACACAATTCCCACCACAACAACAAATCTCGCCACTACCACCACAAACAAATCTCGACACCACTACCACCACAACAAATCTCGACACCACCACCACCACCACAACAACAATATAACAACAATGGTTTACCAACTTCACAACCCTTACAAATAAAGAAAATGAATAAGCGATTTATGAATATAAAAAATAATCAATCTTTACAACAACAACAATATAATACATACCCACAACCAAATCAACAACCATCTCTTCAACAATATAATAACAATGGATATAATAATAGTGGTCATAATAACACAGTTAAATTCAATCCACAACAATATAATCCCCAACACCCACCACAAGTACACCAACAAAATTTCCCACCACAACAAAGTTTTCCACCACAACAAGGTTTTCCACTACAACAAAATTTTCCTCATAGTAGGCATTCTACAAATAGTATAAACTATCCACCACCACAACACCAACAACAGCAATACTCAGATTTCCAGAATGAAATGACATTTGAACAGTTTCAACAATATCAACAATTTTTATTACTTCAACAACAAATACAACAAAAAAACCATTTTCCTCAAAATGGTCAACCTATGTATCAACCACAGCCATATCCAAATCCTAATATTGGCCAGCATATGAACCCAAATATTAACCCCAGTATTGTCCCAAATCAATCATATCCACCTCAACACTATTCTCCACCACCTCAATATTACAACCAACCACCATCACCCCAAAATTCTTCTCCTCCACAATATTACCATCAAAATGGCAGCATTACTCCAAATGTTTACCAACCATCTCCACAACAAATACAACAACACCAAATACAACAACAAATACAACAACAAAATTATTTTAAACAACAACAGCAACATGTTCAAATACAGCAACAGCAAATACAACATCAAATGCAACAACAAAATATTGTGTACCAAAATCATCAATCTCAACAAACCCCAAATCACCAGCAACTCCCTCCATCGCATTATCCTCAATTTCATCAACAACAAAATGTAAATATTCAACAAGAACAAAACTATAACAGCAATAGTGACAATATTCCACCAAATGTAAATAAAGAGAATGTAGAAAATGTAAATATTTCGTGTTCAATGACTCATGAACCATGTAACATATGCACAAGAGGAATTCCAAATATCATCCAGGCTCAAACATGGGCAAACATTATGCGAGTTGTGTTTTATTGTTTGAAAATGTCATTTCCAAATAAGGCATTTTTTAATCTTAAACATGATGTATATGGATATATGTCTCACCATTGGGATGTTATATGTTACGAAAAAAAGAGTAGGTATTATTTATAATATTTTTTTTTAAAAAGATTGGATATTAAACATTTGTTTTATTTAAAATAGAAACCGACAATTGGCACAAACAAATCCAAGATATTTTATCACACAGCAAAGAGTTATTTGAATCTGGTATGGAGCAGTATCAACAAAATGGATTTTGGAGATTAAAAGATTTAACAGATCCTTGGACTATAAAAAAATTATATTCAACTAGGGGCGGCAAAAGAACTCAAAAAGAAAAACCAAAGGTAGAGATTAATAATAATAATAATAATAATAATAATAATAATAATAATAATAATAATAATAATAATAATAATAATAATAATAATAATAATAATAATAATAACAATAACAATACCAATAATAATATCAATAGTAATAATAATAATAGTAGTAATAATATTAATACAAACAATATTACTAATAATATAGCTAGTTCTAATAATAGTAATATTAATGGTTTAAATGTAACTCAAAGTATAAGTAATATTATAAATAACAGTAGTAATAGTATTTCAAGTAGTGCTAGTAGTAGTTTTAATAGTAATTATACTAATAATAATAATAATAATAATAATAGTAATAATAGTAACAATACTTGTAATAATAATAACATTAGTGAAGTCTCAACTATTACAAATATTAGTAGTAATAGTATTTTTAATAGTGTAGTTAACACTCTAAATAACTCTTCAAATATAATAAATTCTCCTAGACCAGATTATAATAACATAGTTAATTCCAGTAATAGTATAAACTCTAGTGGTAGTAGTAGTTTTAGTAATAGTGGTAACAATTTATTTAATAGTACTACTACAGGCAACAATAGCAATAATGTCAATAACAGTTCGAAAAGTGTTTCAAACTCGCCAATTTTACATTTGGGAAATCCTATTGTTACATCAATTCAATTATCAGCAGAAAAGAAGAGATTTAGTTTACCAAATATACATGAGCACTTAGGCGAACAATCACCAAGAGTAACCGAAGTAGCCAATTTATTTTCCATTTCTTCTATTACCGACCAAGAAGAGACCTTTTTAAATGAAAGAAGTAAGCGTTCAAGAAACAATTCAACTGCAGGTATGTATTAAAATAAATATCATAAAATATATAGTAATTAAAAATATTAACTTTTTTTTTTTTTAGACCTCGATGATTTTGATAGATTAAATAGCTCAGAAAATAAAATCGAATATGCAGTAATAGAAAAAAGAAAAGATTCGGTAGATTCTCTCAGTGAACATATTAAATTAGAATTAAATACAAACTCATCTAATGATAATAGTCCAAGAAACAGATCGCCATTATTAAATTCAAATAAATTAAAGATTGATCAGGATAAATGGGATACACTAGTTAAAGGTTTCATGGGATTCGATACATCAAAAGTAAAGGAACCATTATCCCCATCAATGCCTTTATCCCCAGTTTCTATGCCTTCGCCTCATTCACCAAATCTAGCACATTTATCGGCTCATTTTAAAAAAAGAAGTTTTAGCGACTCAGTTTGCACAAATCCTAATCCAAATAGTAGCAGCAGTAATCAAGATAGTGGTAAACCTCTATCATCATCATCACCTAAACATCAAAATCAACAGCAATTAACCCAACAACAATATTTCCAACAAATGTTACAACATCAACAGTATCAACAACAACAGTTATCATTACTACAAGAAAAGCAAGAAAAAACTTCAGATGATCCAAAAAATAGTAATAACAATGATAATAATAATAAAGCAAATATATCAAACTTAGTTTAGTTAATAAATTAATTTTATTCTATACACTAGTTTTATAGTTTTTATTTGTAAAAAAAAATTAATAAAAAACAGGATTATTATAAATTTGTAACATTTTATTTTAAAATATTTTATTCTAATTTTCATTTTCAAAGTTTTTTAATTTGTTTCCTATATTGATCATAAATAGCTTGTTTTTCTTTTTCTTATATAAAACATATAACACTGCAATTAATGAGATTGCTACAAATGCACCACATGCAATAACAATACCAGCTATTTGGGTTTTTGATAAACCATTATTAATTGTACACCTTGAACCTAATGAGGATGATGTGGCATAGTCACTATCTACTAAAACAGAAAAATCGGGGTCTATTATGGATGTTGATTCAAAGTAAGGAATTGATATACCTATATATGTTTGAACCTGATTGGGTGAGTCTATTGTATTTAACGACATATCCAACAAGGTGTTGCTAAGCGGTACAATATTTCCATTATCTATTATGGCTCTTTTTATAAATCTTCCATAAAAAGACTTGTTTTCTATTTGTATCTTTAAGAAGTCAGAATTTGAGCTTTGTGATTCACTAAATTCTTTTGAAGAACATAGATCTTTATCTTTAGAAGATTCAAATGATGTGTACATTATTAGTTCCAAGCTATTAAATCTGCTTTCGAATGGGTAGTTTTCGACTTGTACGGTATATTTAATTGATGATGGGTACATTATTAAATTTTGCTTTGCAAAGTTAATTATTGTTTGATTTTCAAACCACTTGATGGTTGTTGAAATAGTTGCATTTGTTTCTACATTAGAATTTAATAATATTGAAATATTAGTTTTATATAGGCCTGTATCTGAATCCACTTGTGAGTAGTACCAACTATTAAATATATATGTTTTAATTGGTCTTTTTTCAATATTGAATTCTCTTATACCATATAGTGAAATCAATGATTTGTAAAATGCTTCTGTTTGAACCTCATCATTATTGGTAATTGGAATAACTATAGTTGGGTCAGTTGTATTAAACTGTGGTTTTGGTACTATAATTACTTTTGATAAGCAATCCTCACCAACCCATGGTGAATAGCAAATGCATCCTAAATCATTGCTACAATATCCGTGATCTTTACCACCGCATAATGGAGAACCAAAGCATTTGTTAGGGTTTTCAGGTGGAGTTGGGGTGGGTAGGGAATAGTTAAAAAATATAGGATTAACAGTTAACCAATTTGACTCTTTGTTTGAATTAAGTATTGCTTTAATTTGAAATGGATCTTTTAAACCTCTTATAATTGGGAAAACTATAACTGATGAACCTATGATTTTATTTGGTGTGGTATAAAATAGTTCTCCATTGGGCAATAAGATTTTAATGAGTTTGGTATCTTTTAAAACTCTACCATATACTAATAAATCACCTGGTGAAAAATATTTTTCATGACTGGTTAAAATTGGTTCGAATGAATAGCTTGTTGATATTGAATAGGGCATTTGTTTGTAAAGCAGGTCTTGTGTGGAGAGACCCATAAATAAACCACCTTTATTTACAAATCCATAAACAGAGGCAAAAATTTTATTGGGATAGCCATAACCGATTGGTAGCTCTATATTACATGAATACATCATTGGTCCTGATTGTGTTGGAATTATATTTGATTCGCATTCTAATGGCTTATAATTTTTACTAATTAAATAAACTATAGGTTTTTGCTTTGGTAACATTCCACTGTTTACATCATCTGCAGTAAAAGTAAAAGTAACATTTCTAGAGGTACTTCCTACATCTACGGTGGATCTATCAATATTAAATGATAATAGTACGGGGAGTGAGGGCTCTACAGTTGGGACAGGACATACGAATGTAGCAGTTAAAAAGGATTGATTATCTAAGCGAGTACGTAAAGGGTTCTTTGTTGCAATATTATCCCCTTGCTTTGAATATATAGACTCTTTATTATTTTCATCAACTAGGTACATATAAAAAATTTTGTAATCTTGTGAAACGCATGGTGTTGATAGTTCCTGTGTTATATTGAAATTGGGGCCTAGGTTACTACCATTGTTATTTATGTTTAAAGTATATATTGAATTATCTGAGAGACCCATAATTTTTATTAGCCCATATTTGACTCCATTTGAAAAGCTTTCCAAGTAGACACTCCACACAATAGAGTTTTTTAAAACATAGGTAAAAAAAAAGTTAATGATTGGACCCTCATTATTAAAGTTTGTTGAAGTTACTGTTAATGGGGCTTCAAATGCACCATTTTTAAAAATAGTATTTTGAGAAAATATTAATGCATAATTTAAATTTCCCATAATTGTATTTCTTGGTACTATAAATTTGCCATAGAATAGCTGTAGAACTTCATTAAAATGAATGGGATAAATTCCATTTTTGCTGTTTGGATCACTGTCTAATGTAACTTCATCATCAATCCTAAAGGCCATTGGTGTATCTTTTTTTAAAGTGGGTGATGAAAAAAATATAATATTCATATTATCTTCAGATGTTACATTTAAATTATTGTTTAAAAATCTTAAATCATTAATGATTATATTTTTAACTAATTTTTTGATGGAAAAAATAAAATAAGAAAATTTAATATAATATAAATAAATATTCAATTATTTATAGAAATTTTTTACTTACTGTTTTGATATGGGTTTGGAATTTCTAAAAATATAGGAATTCCATTTTCATCAATATATAATAAGCTATCCTGAGTATAGTTTTTAATATTGTTGCCGGCATTGGTAACTGTAATAAATATATTGTTAGCAGCATCAAAAATCAATTCATAGGTACCATTCTTGGTAGTACCTTCGACTAAAAGTTCATTTCCACTATGTTCCACCCCGAAACTTGAACTTATTTTTTCTACGCCTAAATTATCAACATATTTCATTCTTATTAGGTAATTTGTGCCGCCTACATAAACCATTTCAAAAAAAACAATATCTGAGTAAATTGTTTCTATAACTAAATAAAAATTATAATTAATATGTGAATATATTATTTATTTTGTTTAAAGTGTAGATTAAAATTTAGTTACCTAAACCTGATCCTTCAATTATTCCAATAGTTTCTTTACCATGAGGATATTCGCTTATAGCTAGATTTCTTGTATTTTCATCCAGTGGTATAGTTATTGAATAAACAAAATTTTTTGTTGATCCAGAGACAAACCCAAATGGCCATTTAGTTTGAAAGGAGGAGGAATATCTAAAGTTGAATGTATTTTCTTTTAGTGTAAATAAATTGTTTTGGAAACTTATTGTAAAGAAATCGTCAAATTCTCTAGAGTAGGTCCAAAATGGTATTGTTAAGTAGGTATATTCTAAAAATGATTGATGAAAATTAATATTTATTTTATATTTATTATTTTAATACATAAATTATGAATATTTACCTATGATATTTTTTTCAATTACTCTTGGGACCAAGTCTAGCATAGTGTTTAAAGAGAAATTAAATACTTGGTTTGAGAATCCTTGATATAGGAGAGGAGCAATATAAGTATATCTATCTTCTTTTAATTTAATTTTTTTTGGTACATAGTAGGTAGTTTGACTTTGGAGCAAGAAAAAGGATACATTATAAGGAATACTTGATGAGAAATATAAAATAGGGGTTTGGGTAAAGTCATTATATATGAAATTATTGATTGATGGGTATATAAAATAATCTAATAATGTTGGAATGATATTGGGTGGGTAATATGGTGGTACAGTTATTGGTATTGAAAAATCACTAAATAAAATATCAAAATTGGTTTCCTTTGCTGAAAATTTATAAAAAGGAGTAACCTGAACTTCAAACTGTTCCCCAGTTAGTCTAACTGATGAAAGGGGGGGTGATGTGGTGATCGAGGTCAATGAGTTGTTTAGACCAATAAATAGAATGTTTACATAAACATTATTATCTCTATCTAATATTGGTTTTGTTACTTTTACGGAAACTTTATCTTTATTGATATCTATAGTATAATATATATGATATTGGTAATAGTTTAAAATAAAATTTTTTTAAAATAAATTTTAATTTTTTATTTTTTTTTTTTTATTTTTTTTTTTTTATTTTTTTTTTTTTTTAAATACACTTACAATCACAAAATAAATCTATTTTCATTGATACTGTATCTGAATTATTGAAAATTGTAGTCAATATAATTGATTGCGATGGGTTGGATTTATCAAATGGTATTGCTACAAATAATTTGTTTTGTTGAATTGAAGCTTTAAAAATGGAACCATTAGAATCGATGCTATAGTAACTTTCATTAATATCTTTTATTTTATTTATTAAAAAAAAATCTAGTTTATAATATAAAGCTAAGTCATTATAGTGTGCTTTATATTGATTGCCAGGTAATGGATATATTTGAAACACATCGTTAGTTTTTAAATATGTTATTTGGGAATTTATTGTAAAAATAAAAAATAAATAAGTAATTAAAAATATTAATTTTTTGTTCATTTTTTTTTATTATAACAATTAATATTTTTATTTATTTATTTTAATTATAAATTTCTAAATTTAATAATACTATTATTTTTTTTTACAAAAAAAATATAAAAAAAAAAAAGAAAAAAGAAAAAAAGTTAAAAAAAATATGTTTTTTAATATTCTGTTATATAATATCAGATGATATTTAAAGATACTTAATGATATTTATTATAAATATTTAAAAATTTATTAATTTATAATAAAAATATTAAATATCTATAAATATCAATGTAAAATATTTTTTATTTTTTTTTATTTGAATTTCACCAAACCATTTCAAAATTTTTTTTTTTTTTTTTAATTTTTTTTTGATTTTTTAATTTTTACACTTGAATAAATTTTTTTTTTTTTTTTTTTTTTTTTGTATTTTTAAAATGGATTCCAAAAAAAACATTATTTTCTTTAAAAATACCAAAGATTCAAAAATTAATATCAAGCTTCAAGAATGGTTAAAATCAACATTAGATAAAAACGAAGAAAGAGCATGCGAATTTTTTGGATCTAATTACGATCAATTATTATTAGAGCCTCTATCAGTTCAAATAGAAAAAATATTAAATAAATTAAATCAGGTCCGAATTTATTTTGATATTTTCTTAAACAATTTACAAAATGACAGGGTTATCAATAAACTTGATCAGTTAAATCAAGATTTGTTAAAGCTTAGCGAAGATCTCATAGACTCGAAATCAAATTGTTTAAAGAACATAAATCAACAAGAGATCACATCAATTATACAACAAAAGCATTCATTAAGTGTTGGTCTTGCAAGAGTAGGTGGCTCCATTAGTTTGTTTGGTCTTGCTTCATTATCAAGTGACACTGATCCAAAAGCTGTTAAATCAAGCTATATATCTTATCATAAAATATTTTGGATTGCAAGAAATTTAGATATATCAATTCGTAACTTATATAGCCTATTTGAAGATAATCTCAATATAGTTTTAAATAAACTTAGCATCATTTATGAACACCCTATGGATTTAACCAATATCAAAGATGTCTATGATTCCATTTCAAAGTTTTCAAATAATTTAGAGATCGAAGTAGTTCCTTTAGGTGAACCTCCATCAACAAAAGACGTAAAAAAGAATGCCTCATTAAACAAATTAAAATTTCCAAATATAGAAGCACCAAATTTCTTTCAAATTCCAATCTTCCCAATACAATCTTCAAACAACAATAATGGAAACACCAATATTAATAAACAAAGCTAAAATTGTATTATAAAAAAAAACTACAAAAGATTTTAAAGACATAATTAAAAGATTTTAAAGACATAATTAAAAAAAAAAAAAAAAAAAACTATAAAAGATTTTAAATAATAAATTATAATAATATTATTTCATACATTGAGAAAATAAATTAATAAAAACCATTTTTTTGTTTTATTTTATTTTTTTAATTTTAATTTTAAATTATTTATTTAAATATTTATTTAATTTTTTTTTTTTAGTTTTAAATAATTATTTACTTCCACAATATAAATTATTTATAGATTAAATAATTTAAAAATATTTTAAAAATATTTTATTTTAAATCTTACAAATCTAAAATATTTTTTTATATTTAAGTTTTAAAATATTTTTTTTTTTTTTTTTTTTTTAAATTTATAAAAAAATATTAAATATATTTTTTTTTTTTTTTTTTATATTTATATATTTTATTTTAGTTTAGAGAGAAAATTTGAATTTTCATAAATTTTTCTTGGTTCCCATCACTTCCTTTTTTTATTTTTTTTATTTTATTTTATAATTTAATTTTTTTTATTTTTTTTTTTTTTTATAAAATTTTTATTTTTTTGAAGAGGTTTTTCGTTTTGTGTGTGTTTTAATTTAATTGTTTTTTTTTAAAAATATAATCAACTTGTTTTATTAATTTAGTGTATAAACACACAACATTATTATTTTTTACATATAAATTATAATATATTCAATAGTAATAATAATTATTTTAATAATAATTAATAATTAATAATAATAATAATAATGGAAGGTATTAAAGTATCATTTGAAAATGAACCATATAGAGACCCTGATTTTATTATAAATCATAAAGCACCATTTAATGCAGAACCAAAACCAGATGTCTTGGTTCAATCATTTATTACTCCAACTGAAAAGTTTTATGTTAGAAATCATGCACCAGTACCAGATATTTGCCCAACAGCATACACATTAAAGATTGATGGTTTAGTAGGTCAACCATTAACATTATCATTAAATGATATTAAAACTAAATTTGAAAAAGTTACAATTACTGCTCATTTACAAGTAAAGTATAACAACTATTATATTAATAAATAAATTAAATTTCAGAGTATTTACCACCAAATTATTTAACCATTTCATAGTGTGCAGGTAATAGAAGAACAGCAATGAGTGAATATAAAAAAGTTAAAGGTGTTGGATGGGGTATTGCAAGTTTATCAAATGCTACCTGGGGTGGTTGTAGATTAAGAGATGTTTTATTACATGCAAAAATATTTTCAAAAGAATCAGGTGCAAACCATGCAGTATTTTGGGGTTTAGATTTTGGATGTCCAGAAGATAATGGAAAACCATATGGTAGTTCAATTACTGTCGAAAAAGCAATGTATGTTTAGCACTTTATTATTTAATTTAAATGCATAAAAGTTTAAAGAAATATTAATATATCATTTTTTAATAGGGATATTGATGGTGATGTTTTATTAGCATATGAAATGAATGGTGAAACTATAAATAGAGATCATGGTTTCCCATTAAGAGTTGTTGCACCAGGTATTATTGGAGCAAGAAGTGTTAAATGGTTAGATAAAATTACAATTAGTCCACACGAATCTGAAAGTTTCTTCCAAAGAAGAGATTATAAAATCTTCCATAATGGTGTCGATTGGAACAATGTAGAAAAGTATTGGGATAAAACTCCATCCCTTCAAGAACTCTCAATTCAAAGTGCTATCTGTGTACCAGCACCAAACTCTGCACTTTATTTACCATTTACAATTACAGGTTATGCTACCAGTGGCGGTGGTAGAAAGATTGAAAGAGTTGATGTTTCATTAGACGGTGGTGAAACTTGGGACTATGCAGAATTATTAGGTGAGGATAAAGGTGTTTGTACAAAATACTGGGGTTGGACTCTCTTTAGATATACAATTACCAAATTACCACAATTAGAGGGCAAAGACTCTACCAAAATTAAATTAGTTTGTCGTGCTTGGGATCTTTCAAGTAATACCCAACCAAAGGATGTTAAAGATATTTGGAATTTAAGAGGTGTAATGAATAACTGTTGGCATACAGTTGATGTTACAATTTTAAATCAAAATAAAAAATCAAACCTTTAAATAAACAAATAACCAAATAACCAATATTTATATATATATAATACATATCATACATTAATAAGCAATCAATATATTTAATTTAATAAATATAATTATACTTTAAAAAACAATAATAAAAAAGTTTAAATATCTTATTTTATTTTAATATTTTATATTTTATTTTTATTTTATTTATGATGACAATATAGTTTTATTGTTGTTTTGATTTTTTCCATCTTTGAGCAGCTTCCAATAATTTTGATGTGGTTGATTGAGTTTGTTCTTCTGGGAAAATATATTCAAAGTATTCTTCGGTAATACCATCTTGGTTTGTTCTTTTTTTGATAATTCTTTGAGGTATTTTCTTTAAAACTTGGTCCAATGATTCTTGATCACCAAAGTTTTGTTCAAACTCTTTCCAGTTCTCTAAAAGTATTAATCTTTCTTCTTTGTCAGAGTTTTGTAATGATTTGTGAGCTTCTTGGTAGAATGGTCTTGTTAGTGATGCGACACCACCATTTGATGAATGAATAAATTTGACGAAACCAAGCCATACTTTAACATGGTTTGTTTTTTCCAATAAACGTCTATAAAGTTTTTCTGCATTCTTGTATTGTTGTTGTTCAATTTCAAAATCGATATAATCCTTCCAAATGACCTCAGGTCTGTCGAGGTTTGGTTGTTGTACTGCAATTTCAAATATAGCTCTGGCTCTATCGATTTCACCCAATTCGGTTTCTAATTGTGCAAATTTAGACCATGCTTCGCAGTTATCTGGCATAAGTTCCAAATATTTTCCATAGATGCTACGTACATTTTCAAAATTACCCAATTCAATTTCCAAATGGATATAACTATCAAATATTTTACTCTTTGGATGACGACCAATTGCTTGACCATAGATTTTACGTGCTATATCTAAATTTAATTGACGAATTTCAAAACTAGAGTACATTATCCATATCTTTGAAAATGAAAACACTTCATGAGGTATCGATTTAATACATTCTTTATAAACTTGTCTTGTTCTATCAATATCTTTTGAAATTAACTCTTCGAATAATGCATAATTGATCCATAAATAAATATAACGCTTCCAATGTTTCTTTTCTTTGGTTGGGGGTAAATTACCGATTGATCTTTCATAAATTTCTCTTGTCTTTGTAATTTCACCATTAATTTCTTCCATTTTTAAATAATCAAACCAAATATCATAATTTTTTGGATTTTTTTTTAATTCCTATAATAAATGTATTTAAATTAGTAAGATGATATAAAATAATATTTTATATGTATAAATATAAATATATATATATATATATATATATTTGTATATGTAAATTTTACTTACTTCTTCATATTGGAATCTTTTTTTACCTATAACAACATCTTCAATACCAATTCTATCACCTTGTTGTTTTTCGAAATTTGTAAATGTTTCAAACAATTCTTTAGCTTTATTTTTTGGTACATGATCAATGGCATATTTATAAATAATTCTGGCTCTTTCAACCTCTTTATACTTTTCTTCAAACTTTGCAAATGCTATAAATAACTGTTCATCATTTGCATCTTCACCTAAAAATTCAATTGCTCTTTTAAATATATTTCTTGCATTTTCTATATTTCCTAATTTTTCTTCAAATTTAGAATATTTAATCCAAGTTTTAATATATGGGTGTACTAAAATATCTATATAATAATGATTTTGAAAAAAGTTAATGTTTTTCAATTTTTTTTTTTTTTTATTACTATTTTAAATAACAATGTTTTACTTACATCTTTCGAAAATATCTCTTGCTTTATCAGCTAAATTTAATCTGAGTTCAAATTTAATAAAACTGTTCCATGCTTGTGGCTCTGGTTTCCATTGCATCCAACGTTCGAAAATTGCACGAGCTGCAGGATAATTACCAAGCATATCTTCCATAAAAGTGAATTTAAACCAAAGTTGTGAAACTCTTGGTAATAAACTAACAGCTCTATCCCAAACATTTCTTGCTAAATTAATATTTTTATTTCTCATTTCCATTTCGGCATATTTGATCCAGAGTACAATTTCACGATAGTTCATATCCAATGCACGTTCAAAAATTGATCTTGCTCTAGTTAAATCCTTTTGTGATTCTTCCCATGCTGCATACTTTAAATAAACTGCTGCAGTCTTTAAATTTCTATTAACTGATGTTTCAAATTGTTGTCTTTTTCTTAATCTATAATCTTCTAACTCTTCAACATCTGTAATGGTTTGTTTTGGTGCTGATTTTGGTAATGCTTGTTGGGATTCATTTGCAACCCTTAAAATTTGCTCAGCAGTAATCTGTACTGGTGCTGCTGATTTATTTTTAACTTTTGATTGTCCTGAAAAACTCATTATTAATTATTATTTATTATATTTCTTTATTTCTATTTATTCTATATTTGTTTGCCTTTATAGTATTTATTGATTGATTCTAAAATTCAATCTAATAAAGAACAAAAATAAATAATTTTAATTAAAAATGAAAAAAAAAAAAATTAAAAAACTAAAAAAAAAATAAAAAAATTTTTATTTTCGAAAAAATTCACAAAATAAAAAAAAAAAAAAAAAAAAAAACCCACACCCAATTAATCTTTTCTAACAATAAAACAAACCTTGGCGGGAATGTGATGAACAAATGGATTTGAGCAGGCAATAACATTTTGATTGATCCCAGCTCATCATAGCTATCGATATCACTAATTGATTTTGATTTTAAAAGGTGTTAACCAAATCAATATTTATAAAAGAAAAAAATTTTAATTAAATGGTGTGGTGGTAAGATATTTATTTTTTATTTTTATACAAAAAAATAAATAAATAATAAAATACTTTATTTAAAATTTAATTGAAATGCCAATATTCCGTTCCTTCTTTTAAATTTAATGAATTTAAATTATTTTCAAATTCTCCGTTTGAACGATCCAAAGCTACACAAATTACTAATGGGGGTTTAGCTTGGGAGAAATGAATTATTGGTACTGAGTAAGGAGTATAGGCGGCGTTGTACTTTTGACCAATTTTATTTTTATCGACATCACAAAATGCTGTTACTTTTTTCTTACTTGAATCTGATAGTAATGTGAAAAACTTTTTACCATCTTTACCAGCACCCCAAATTGTAAAAGAACTCCATTTTGAAAGTACACGTCGTTCTAAATATTCGATTCTAACCTTCATTAACATATGTTTGTGAATTTGTGAACTTAAATTGTTTTCGTGGTATCTGTAAACTAATAATGGTTCATTCTTGATAATTTTTAATTTCTTATTTCCATTACATTGTTCATCTTCATTTTCTGTAGCATCATCCTGTTCTGTTTTTTCTTTTTCTTGATTACTTGAAATATTTACTATTGATTCGATTTTTGCTTTTCTTAATTTACCACCTTTATCTAAATGTCTATTAAAAAATATTAAATCCTCTGGTATGGCTTTTGCACCTGAAGATGAAATATCTTTTATTAATTTCTTTTGTGATTCTTTATATTTCTCTATATGTTTATCTTGATTCTTGTGTTTATACTGTAAACAATTATCATTACTGCCCATAATATAAAACTTTTTATTATCAGTTTCATTGTTATTATTATTTATATTGTTACTGTTATTGTTATTATCATTAATATTTTCATTTAATTTTAATGCTTCGATATATTCACCATTTTTTAAAAACAAAGTTCTATGATAAAACCAAGTTGGCTGAATAATTGAAACCTCTCTATATTGATGTAAAAACAATTGCTCGTCTGATAACCTATTACACCAATCAGTGTAACGTGCTGATGAACCCTCTGGAATTCTAATAAAGTTGGAACCAACTATACAATCCAAATCTTTTTTACACTCTTGATATTGTGATTCAACCCTTTCTCTAAACATTACATCATCTGCATCCAATATACATAAATATTCACCATGACTATATTTAATTGCTTGATTTCTAGCATATCCAACACCGCCCGATAACAATGTTACTATTTCCTTTTCTTCTTCATCTTTAGTTGTTACCTCTTCTTTAGTGGAAATATTATACTTCTTTTTAAACTCTTCAATAATTTCGATATACTCTTTCATATTGTGATGGTGTGTTTCTGATCCTTTTCCACTACTTAAAACTAAACAAATATTAAAATACTTGAATACTGGTAACCACTTTAAAACCACTTCAATTGATGTATCCTATTTAAAAATACAATGGTTGGTATCTAGCTTTTTAAGCTAATAAATAGTATATAAATATATCTATATATTTATATTACTTACAGTGCTGGCATCATCAAATATTGATAACTCCAAAGGTCCTCTATAGGTTTGTAAAACAATTGAAAACAATGTTTCATCTAAAAACTTTGATGCATTTTTCATACAAACTGCAAAAGAAACCATTGGCAAAGTGTAATCTCTTTCTTTTACTAACAATCCCCCACCACCAATACTGCCATCATCCAAACATATTGGTAATGTTGTTGTAATATTTTCTTTTTCGATTTGATTTAATAACTCGTGAACTGTTGAACCAAATTCAATGACTTGGTCGCAACCGTATTTAAACTTTACAATTTTATTATTATTACTATTATTATTATTATTTATTTTTTCATTTTCCATTTTTATTTTTTTTTTTAAAAAAAACTTTTTTTAATTTATTTTATGATTTTTAATTTTTGTTTTTTTTTTTTTTAAAATTTTTTTTTTTTTTTTTTTTTTAAAGATTTAATTTGTAAAGAAAATAAGAAAAGTAAAATAAAAACTATTTAAAAACAATTTTAAAACAAATAAAATCATAACAATTAAAACCAAATGAAAATAAAATAATTATGGGAAAAAAACCTTAATAATAAATACTTTGCAGGAATACAAAATTATAAATTTTTTTAAAATTTTCGTTTTTTTTTTTATTTCATTTTTTTTTTAATTTTTTTAATTTTTTTTAAAATTTTCTTTTTTTTTTTTTTTTTTTTTTTTTTTTTTTTTTATTTAAGTGCAAATTGAAGAGTTTTAATTTTATTGTGTACGTTTCATCAACAATTAAAAACAAATAATAATAATACTTTATTAATAATTATCCTATTTATATACTATATACATAACATATTTATATAATATATAATAATAATTATTAAACTTTTTTAACAAAAAAAAAAAAAAAGACATCACAACTTATTTATTAACTTAGTTTTTTTTTATATCTTTTATTTTTATATATTTTATATATTATATAAATTATATATCTCTACTGCTTTTTTTTTTAAATAAAACTAAAAAAAAAACAAAATTAAATTTATATATGTTTATAACTATAATCAATAATAATAATTCAATAGTGATAAGAAAAAAGAAATTTAAAATTTTAAAATAAATCAACTCTAATTAATAATACCGAAACAATCAATTTGTATGTACATTAGGGTTCAATATTGATCAATCAAAATAAAAGATTATTTATATTAACAAAATTTTATTTTTTTATTTTTTCAATTAACACAGAAAAATGGGTCCAAAATCAAAACAAAGAAAAGACAATTATTGGGATAGTGATCAAGCCGATAAAGATCGTGAAGATGCTTTAAAATTAAATAACGGATCAGATGATTCAGAAGAAGATATCCCAAAGAAAACCACTTCAAAATTTGCACCAATGTCAGATGAATCAGAATCAGAATCAGAAGAATCATCAGAAGAATCATCTGAAGAAGAAAAACCAACCAAAAAACCAAATAAACCAGCTGCTAAACAACAAAAGAAAGCTGCCCCAGCTAAAGGTAAAAAGGTTGTTGAATCATCATCAGAAGAAAGTGAATCTGAAGAAGAATCTGAAGAAGAATCATCAGAAGAAGAATCATCAGAGGAAGAAAAACCAACTAAAAAACCAAACAAACCAGCTGCCAAACAACAAAAGAAAGCTGCCCCAGCTAAAGGTAAAAAGGTCGTTGAATCATCATCAGAAGAAAGTGAATCTGAAGACGAATCATCTGAAGAAGAATCATCTGAAGAAGAAAAACCAGTTAAAAAACAACCAGCAAAACCAGCACCAGCAACCAATAAAAAGAATAACAGTAAAGCAGCAGCAAAACCAGCACCAGCTCAATCAAAGAAACAAGCAGCTAACAATAATAAAAAAGAAGAACCAGAAAAACTCAGTGGATTTTTATTAAAACAAAGACAAGAAGAAGAAAGAAAAGAAAGAGAAAAGGAAGAAAAGAGAATTAAAGAAGAGGAAGCTAAAAGAATCGCTGCAGAAAAGAAAGAAGCTGAAGAAGAAAAATCAAGAGCCAAAGCAGCTGAAAATGCCAAAAAGAGAGCTGAAAAGAAAGAAAAGCAACAAGAAGAATCAAAAGAACAAGAAAGAATTGCTAGATTAGCCAAATTAGGTATTAATGTTAACAGCATTGGAGCCAATGAACCAAAGAAACAACCAGCCAAAAACAATAAGAAACAACCAAAAGTTGATGAATTAACCAAGAAAGTTGAAGAGATCAAAATCGAAGAACCAAAACCAGATGTTGTTGAAATTGCTGACAGTTGGGATAATGATGATTATGAAACTATTGATGAAATTCAAAAGAAGAGAGAAGAAGAAATTTTACGTAAGCAACAAGAAGAAGAAGCTCAAAGACTTGCCGCTAAAGCAGCCAAGAAGAAAGCTAAAGCTGAAGCTCTTACCCAACAACTCCAAACCGGTCAAACCGATCCAACTTCAACCGTTGAAAACAAATCATATCGTTCACCAATTATTTGCATTTTAGGTCACGTCGATACTGGTAAAACTTCACTTTTAGATAGAATTCGTAACACAAATGTTCAAGGTGGTGAAGCTCGTGGTATTACCCAACAAATTGGTGCCTCTTTCATCCCAGTCGATGCTATTAAAGAACAAACCAAAACATTTGCAGAAAAACTCAAAATGGACTTCAAACTTCCAGGTCTTTTACTTATCGATACACCAGGTCATGAATCTTTCAATAATCTTCGTTCAAGAGGTAGTGGTCTTTGCGATTTAGCTATTTTAGTTATTGATATTATGCATGGTCTCGAAGCTCAAACTATTGAATCTATCAATCTCCTCCGTATGAGAAAGACTCCATTCATTGTTGCCTTAAATAAAGTTGATCGTATTTACGATTGGAAACCATGTGTCAACACTGATTTCAAAGAATCATACAAACTTCAAACAAGAGTTGCTGCCCAAGATTTTGATTCAAAAGTTAAAGAAACCATTGCCGCTTTAGCTGGTCAAGAGTTAAATGCTGAACTTTACTGGCGTAACAAAGATCACAAGAAATATGTATCTTTAGTCCCAACCTCTGCTCACACTGGTGAAGGTCTTTCAGATTTAATGTTAGTCGTCATTCAATTAATGCAAAAACTTATGCTCGACAAAGTAGAATTCTCTAGTCAACTCCAATGCACTCTTTTAGAAGTTAAAGTTATCGAAGGTTATGGTACAACCATTGATGTCGTTTTAGTTAATGGTACCTTAAATGAAGGTGATAAAATTGTTGTCAGTGGTTTCAATGGTCCAATCGAAACCAATATTCGTTCTTTATTAACACCACCACCACTTCGTGAATCACGTGTCAAATCACAATTCATCCAACATAAATCTATTCGTGCTGCTATGGGTATTAAAATCGTCGCACCAGGTCTTGAAAAAGCTGTTCCAGGTACTTCATTACATGTTGTTGGACCAAATGATGATATTGAAAAAATTAAAGCTGAAGCTAAGAAAGAAGTTGACTCTGTTCTTAATGATGTCGAAACTAGCGGTATTGGTGTTTCAGTCCAAGCCTCAACTCTTGGTTCACTCGAAGCCTTCTTAAATTTCCTTAAAAAGATTAAGGTCCCAGTTGCTAATGTTGCTATTGGTCCAGTTCACAAAAAACACGTTATGAACACTGCTATCATGTTAGAAAAAGATCCAAAATACGCTATCCTTTTAGCCTTTGACGTAAAGATTGAAGATTCTGCCGTTCAAGCCGCCAACGAAATGAAAATTCAAATCCTTTCTGATGAAACCATTTATTTATTCGAAGAGAAATTAAATAAACATTTCGGTGCTATCAAAGAGAAATTAAGAGCTGAAACTGCTGGTATCTGTGTCTGGCCATGTATTTTAGAAGTTGTTCAAGTTTTCCGTAATACTAATCCAATTATTTGTGGTGTTAAAGTTAGAGAAGGTACTCTTCGTATTGGTACTCCAATTTGTGTACCAGAATCAAATAATGCTGATGTCGGTACTGTCACTTCAATTAAATTAAACGAAAAAGATGTTCAATTGGCCAAGAAAGATGATGTTGTTTCAATTGCTATTGACGACAATAATACCAAAACAACTTTATACAGACACTTTGATGATAAGAAACAATGGATGTCAAAGATTACTCGTGAATCATTAGATGCATTAAAAGAAGCTTGGGCTGGAGATCTTTCAAAACAAGATATTCAACTCTTAAAATTCATGAAACAAATTTATAAAATTCAATAAAACAACTCTATAAATAAATAAATATCATATTAAAAACAAAAAAATAAAACAAACTCAATAATAATTATATTAATTAATAAATTATAAATAACTATTTTATATTCTTTTTTTTTTTTTAAAAAATTTTATATATTTTATTTAAACTTATTTCTTTTTTTTTTTTTTTTTTTTTTTAAAAAGGTTACTTTAATTATTTAAATACATTAATTTTAATGATTGTTGATGAATCATCATAATTTGGAGTTGAGGTGATTGGAGAGTTAATTGTATTGTTGGTAAATTTTATATAGTTATTGTAACAATTTTTTATTTTAAAACAATTTGAACACCCCAATACGGTGGACTCCATTAATGTAAAATAAATGCAATCACCACCTCCATCGCTTGTGACCAATTCTATTCTGTCAAAATCGGTCATTTTCCAAAATAGGAAGGTTTCTAAACTTTGGATTAATATTTTATTTTTTTGAAATGTGGATAATTGGACACTAAATAGTTGATTTGCTTTGTAAAAGTTGTTGATATGAGGACTAATGATTTTGGTATCTATTAGTTTTAATAGTGGTTTAAATGTTGAGGTATTATTACTATTATTATCATTACTTTTTTTAATTGTATATTCTAATGATGTTAGATTACTCTTAAAATATAGTTCTGGTTGGGAAAATGATTGAAATTCAATTTTATTGTTAATAAAATTATGTTTTTTTAATATGGAGTTTTGTGAAATGTTATGCTTTGAATAATAAATTCCAATGATTAACAATAATATAATTACAAGAGAAAATAATATTATTGATAATAAAATTAATTTTTTTTTTTTTTTATCATTTTTTTTTGAAATTAAATTATTGGAGCCAATGTTTTCTATTTGATTATTATTTGATTTTAATATTTCTTTATTATTATTAATATTTTCTAAATCAATTTCATCTTTACCCATTTTATAAACTTCTTTTAGACTTGATATTATATATAATTAGTAACTAATTAAAAAAAAAAAATGAAAGGATAAAAATAAAAAAGAAACAAATAATAAAGAACATAATTGTTATTTTTATTTTTATCATTATCATAATTAAAATAATTATTTAAATTAATTTTTTTTAATTTTTTTTAATTTATATTTTTAGGGGTAATGAAATTTTTTTTTTTATTTTTTTCTATTTTGGGGACTTGGTTAAAATGTATTTTTACAATGTGGGTTAAACATTAAAAAATAAATATATCTATGAAGTTACTGGTAACAATCATAAGAAGAATATTAAATTTATAAATAAAAAAATAAATACAAACACCAGAGCGTGTTAAAATAAATAAACAAAGATGATACTATTCCAAATTTTTCTATGTACGATGTTGCAGATTACTATCAAGGTAAAAACGACTTTGATGGAAATAAAAATATTCAAGATTTGTTTGACATTAATTTATTGGACTTAAACATCCCCTTTTTAAAGAAAAGAAAAGATATTTCAGGAGAAAATGAAGAATCTGATAGCGATGAAGAATCGGATAGTGATGAAGAGTCAGATAGTGATGTAGAATCAGATAGTAAAGAAGAATCAGATAGTGATGAAGAATCAGACAGTGATGAAGAATTTAAATAATTTTAAAAAAAAATTTTAATTAAAAATTTATTAAAAATAAAATTAAATATATTTTTAAAAATTTAAATTAAAGAGGGGTAATTTTTAAATAAATAAATATATTGAGTTTTTTATTTTTCCCAATTTGGGTTTTTTATTAAAAATACATATAAAGAAAGAATTATTAGCACAGTTATCCTATTTAACAGGTTAAATAAATATTTTTTTTAAAACCTATGATATTTATACAAAAATTAAAATTAAAAAAAATAAAACCAATAAAAAAGAGAATGTATATTTCAGCTTTAAAGAATTTGAAAATTGATTTTCATCTTCAAACAAACCGGAGGTACCTGAATCACATAGAACTGTGTAAAAGCTATCGATTTCGGAGGTGGTTATTACACTGCAGGCATTACACTCGTTTTGCACATAATGAATTTCTTTACCAGTACAATTTGGATTGGAATAAAATTTGGAAATATATTTATTTTCAGCTTGATTTACTAAAAGATAGTATTGTTTGTTTATACATTCATCATAATAAACTGAACATTTGTTTAAATTAAATTCTTTTATTGATGTGGTTTTTAAATAACAACTGTTTTTACAATCTCTTCCCAATATTATTGGTTTATATATTACCTCTATTGACGAGTTTGAATACTCAACTGAAGAGCCAGAAGAGTCCATTGATGAATCAATGTATGAATTTGTTGATGACATATCTATTAATGAGTCTATAGATGAATCCATAGATGAGTCAGTGGATGAATCTATTTCTGATGATGAAGAGGATGATGAAGAGGATGATGATGAAGAGGATGATGATGAAGATGAATAATAAGAAAATGAAGATGATGGAGATGATAAAGATGAAGATGAATCTGGTTCTGATGATGAAGATGAGGAAGATGATGAAGTTATAATTTCTATACTTGATGAATCATTAGGTGAAGGTGATAATGTAATTATTGGAGGAATGGTTTCTTGTGAAATAGAGTATGAAGAGTCTGATGAATCAGAGTGAGAAGAAGATAATGATTCATTATTATAAACATTGCAGTCTAAAGAAAAATAGGTATCCTTTTGCCCCTTTCCAAATAATTTTATTTGGTTACATTTAAAACATTCGATGTTTTGATTAATAGATAATTTTTTACAATTATTTTCATTATAAATTGATATTTTAAATTTATTTTTTTGTGGTTTTTTACTAATTTTTATTGATTTAAAGGGATAATGACAAGGGTCATTAAAAACTGTACATTTATCAATATTTATATTTATTAAATGAGATGTGGAATTGTTGCATTTATTTACACAGTCTCTTTTTAAAATTAAAGATTCTTGGCACCTAATAAAAACTATAAAAAATTGAAAAAATAAAAATAAAGATATGAATAATATCTTCATTATGTTTAAAATAGTAATTTTACAAGTAATAATACAATAAATAATAATACAATAAAAAAAAAAAAATTATAAAATTATAAAAAAAAAATTAGATTTAAAAAAAAAATTTAAAAAATAGCTTTAGATATTTTTTTTATAAAAAAAAAAAAAAATATATTTAAATTTTGGTATTTATAAATTCTAAAACATGAACTGTGGATGTTTTTTAAATTGAAAAAAAAAAAAAAGATATTATTTTTATTTTATAAATACAAAAAATAGTTTTTTAAATAATTTAATTCGACATAATAATTTATAATAAAGCAGCAGCGATTGAACCTAAAGCGAGAGCAGCTGAGGCAACAATAGTTGATGATGATGATGAAGTACTTTCACTGGCTGGTTCTGATGCTGATGAAGCAGCTGGGCATTCAACTGAGAAGTAACCTAATGACATATCATTAACAGTAAGTTGGTAACATTTACTACATTCGACTTCTTGGGTTGAAATTGGTGTGGAACCTTCAGTTTCACAACCAGAGTTGAAAAGATCAACTTTAAATTTGGAATCTGCTAAAGCTGTAACTTTAGCTTGACCTTTAACAATTGGTTGGCAAATATCGGTATAGGTTTGGCAAGATCCGACACCAATTTCAACAGTTTTACCATTAGCAGCTGGGCAGTTTGATGGATCAGAGGTTGGGAGTGCAGCATCTACAAGAGCAGCTTTGTCTGGTGAACAATATCTGACAAGTTTAATAGCATCTTCGGATCTAACAACAAATAAAACGGCAAGGAAAACTAATAAAGTGGCAATGAATCTCATTTTTTTTTATTTAATTATTTTTATTATTTTTATTATAAAATATTTATAATGACAAATGATTTTTTTTTTTTTTTTATCTTTCAGAAACTCTAAATTATAAAATAAAAAAAAAATAAAAAAAAAAATAAAAAAAAATAAAAAAAATAAAAATTTTAAAATATCTAAAAAATCAGTTAAAAACTGTGGGTTTTTTCTAAACTTCGAATAATTATTATTTTTTATAAAAAGGTAATAATAAAATAGTTATTATTATTTTATTTTATTTTATAATTAATATTATTATAAAAATAAATAAAAATAAAAAAAATAAAAAAAATAAAGTTTTTTTTATTATTTAAATATAGATTTTTTATTATTATTTTTTTATTAAATGTTAATAAAAATTAAATAAATAATTTCTTTTTTAGCTGGCATATCTGCAACTTGAAACATAGGTATTAAACTTTTGAATGATTGCACAATCAGAACATTCTTGATCAATGGTCTCTATTCTATTTAATACAGTGCATCTAAAATCGGTAAAAATTGAAACCTCTTGAGTATTACTTCCAATTACCCAAATTGTTGATTTAGTGCATGGATTCATAATTGGTGTGCAAACACGTGGTGTAGCTTGAACACAAATTTTTTGATAACCTAAATGAATTGAAATTATTAATAATTTGATAAATTTTATTATTATATTATTATCCATAGTATTATTATTATTATTATTATTATTATTACTATTACTATTACTTACTTTGACAATTTTCGTCGCAATATAAACAAATTGCAAATAAATAACCACCACTGCTACCTGAGCCAGTATCATGGGCAGGGTGGTTTGCAGTTGAATATGAGCCAGTGACACTAGCAGTACTGCTAGTAGAGGCTCCGGTATAACTACCACTAAGATAATCTTCAAAATTATCGTTGTTACCACCCGAACCACTTAACCCACTACCACTACTACTAATACCACTGCTGCTCGAAATGGCAGCATTACCACTTGTTGATGAACTATGGGTATTTAAATCTTTTTCATTACCATTAAAATTATATCCACTTGTGTATCTATTATATTTTAAATTTTGATTTTCTTCTTTTTTATTTATTTTGTTTGATGTTGATATATTACAAAAAATTAATAATATTAAAAAACTAAATAAAAATAAATTTTTTATTATAAAATTCATTTGTTGTTTGATCATTTAATTAAAATGAACATAATTTTAAAATAAAAAAAATAAAAAAAAAAAATTTGTGTTTTGTAAAAAAATAAAAAGAAAAAAAGAAAATTCGACATTTGGGCATAAAAATATTTAAAAAAAAAATAAAAAATGAAAAAAATAAAAAATTTCTGAAAATTCGAGTTTTTGAGGCAAATAAACCTCAATACCATAGATTTATTAATGATTTTAAAAAGACACAAATATCATTATTGTTTAAATTGATCACAGAATGAAGGAAACAGATAATGTATAAAAAAAAAAAAAAAAACTTGTCCAAATCAAAAATTTGATTATTACTATTTTTATTTAAATTAAATTTAATTTAATTACTTAAAGTACAAAAATAATAAATGAATATATATCCTTACTTTATTTTTTTTTTTAATATTTATTTTAAAGATCTTCGAATGTACTACCAATAAAAATATTTGCATGACTATCACTGTTATGACTAAAGGATTCATTGGCACTATTGTGATTTGAACTCTCTTCCTCTTCTTCACCATTTTGGAGGTACTCTTCCTCACCATTTTGGAGGTACTCCTCTTCTTCACTTTCACCAACATGATATTGCTCTTGTTGTTTAATATATTGCCCTTCTTCACTTTGATATTGCTCTTTTTCATGGTCAGCTTCGTGTTCGTGATGATTTTCATCATATTCGAGCTGTTCCTCTTCTTCTCGATCATAATATTTATCGCTATTATCTATATTGTTATCTATATTATTATTGCTATTATGATTATTGTATTGTGATTCATTAAAATTTAAATTTTTAAAAACACTATTATTATTTAAATCTGATGATGAAAAGTCACTTGTATGATTTATATCTATTTTGCTAAGATACTGATAACCACTATTACTACCATTGGTTTTGTTAATATTATTATGGTTTGTGGTGTTGTTGTTGTAAAATGATTGATATGTTGTTTTTAGAAATGGTGATTTTGGAGAAAATTGATCAAATCTAAAACTTGGGTGATTTTTTCTTGGTGAGTCTTGGACAATGTGATGAACCTTTGATAATCTTTCTTTCATATCATTATTTTCTTTAATTAACGATTTGATATATTCTTCGAGATTTTGTTTAGATTTAAAGAGATTTTCGATGTCTATTTGCATTTCACCAATTATTTTTTCATTTTCTTGTAGATTGTGTTGTAATTTTTGATTATCAAACTCGACTTGATTTAGTTGTTGATTTGCCATATTGTAATCTTCTTTAAGATGGGTATATTCTCTGTTTAAGCTGTCCCATTCAACTTTATCAACCAATAATCTACCACGCTTTTCATTTTCAAATTGATCAATTTCTTTTTGTTTTTGAGCTACTAATAAATCCAATCTTGATTTATCAAATGAAAGTTCATTTATTTTCTTTCTAGATTCAGATTCCAATTGATTCAAATTCAATAGTTGATGGTGATGGTCTTGTTTTTCTTTTTCATATGTTTCTTTTAATGATTTATACCTTGAACTCTCGTCTTCTAAAAGTCTTTCTAATGAGTGGAATTCGAGTTTTAATTTTACAATTTGATTTAGTAGTTGTTCTGCTTTTTCTTGGTTGCTAATATCTATTTTCATTTGTTGAATGTTGCTTTGAATCTTTTCAATCTCCTGCTCCCCCTTTTTTATCAATACCTCTTTTTCATCCAACTCCATTTCCTTTTGTCTATACTGGTTTTTCATTGAACTTATCTCGATTTCTAAATCTTTTAGTGTTGTCAAATCTACGGCTTTTTCTAAGATTTCCTGTTGGTATTCCTTTAGTTTTTCTAATAGCTGGGTATTCATTGAGTCCTTTTCTTTGATTTCGTCCTGATATTTTGAATTTAATAAATTTAAATTTTTAAACTCTCCATCTCTGAGCTCAGATAAATTCTGAAACTCTTTTAGCAATCTTTCAAAATCATTACGCTCCTTTAATAATAGCTTTGATTGGATTTTTTCCTGCTCTAACTCATCAAGTAAATTAACTAATTGTTGGATTAATGATGATTTACTATTACCGTTGTTATGTGACGAGTTGGCTGTTAACGGTGTATCAATTGCTGATTGATCATTATTAAAAAGTTTTGATGGTGTTTTATTGCTATTTGTGTTTATCTCTTCTTTATTTAATTGATTAATTTCAAATTCCATTTTTTTTTGAAAACTATTTAACTGCTCATATAGTTTTGATGATGAGTTTGGAGGTTGTGGTTGTGTTTGTGTTTGTGATTGATATGTTATTGGTGTTACAATATTGTCGTGATAGTTGTTATTGTTATTATTTGTTGAGGTTTGGGGCGTATAGGGAGATTTTGATGAATGAGTACTTGTTGTAGTACTTGTTGTAAATTTTGTTGATGGTCCAAAGCTACCTGAATAATCTGATTTTTTTGAACCCTTTAAAATGTTAAACTCGTCTTCTAAATCACTAACCTCATTCTTTAATAAATCTAACTCTTTTTCAAAGTCACCAGTCCCAACAACTTTATAATCAACTTTTTTCAGTGGTGTTGAGCTAAATGAAACATGTTGAGGTTGTTTATTTCCTGTATTTGTTGTAACTCTATTATATTCATAAAAATTCTGAAATTGTGATGGTGATTGTGAATGTGAATGTGTTTGGTTAGAATTGTATTGTTGTTGTTGGTCAAAACTGGTTTGGCTGCACTTTGGGCAATAATTTGTATTTGATGAGGGTGTATTATTACTGTTATTAATATTACTTGAATTATTATTACTACTGCTATTCAAATTTGAATCGTGCTAAAAAATAACAAAAAAATTAAAAAAATAAAAAAAAATAGACCATAAGTATTTTATATAGTTTAAAATGTTATTTATTGTAAGACTCTGTATAGTTACAATTAAACAAGTACAATTTGCAGGTACTAATCTCCATCTTCTTGGTTTTGATGCTGATGCTGATGCTGAAGATACTGATTTTTTTGGAGTTAAAGGTGAGTCTGAAAATTGTGAAGCATTTGGATCCATCTCATACTCAGATTCACTTGGTATTTCTTCAAGTATGAGTCCTTGTGTCTGTGGCTGTGGTTTGATTGCACTAAAATCAGTCATTGGTGTACTAAATCCATTATATTTTGGTGTATTAATAGTGGATGATGTATTAGATGTATTTTTATTTGGAGTATTTATTGCTGATGTATTTTGAGGTGTTAAATAATTTGTACTTTTATAAGCATTTGTGTTGGTTGTTGTGGTTGTGTTGGTTGTTGTGGTCGAACCGGTGCTCGAAGATAATGGTGGTGTAGCTGGAATTTTAGGTTTAATTTGAGATGGTGGTTTTAGTCCACTTGTTTTTGGTGTTGAACTATATGGTGAGGGCGATTGCTTAATTGGTGTTTCTTCTAAATCATTTATATGTAATTGTTGTTTTGATCTATCATTTTCTCTTGTTGGTGATTTAATATTTGGTAGCATATTATTATTTTATATTTTATTTTATTTTATTTATTTTATTTTATTTATTTTATTTTATTTACTATTATACAAAAACTCTATTCAAATTAGCATTATATATTTTATAAATTGTTTATTTATTTTTAAAGCTATTATTACTCTACTATTAAAATTTTATATTGTGATGTTGACAATAATTATTAAATAATAAACCTTTTTTATTCCTATATTTGCTGTTTGTGTTCAAAATTGATTATATTAAAAAAAAAATGAAAAATTAAAAAAAATTAAAAAATAAAAAAAAAATAAAAATTTTTAAATATTTGAAAAAATATAAAAAAATATAAAAAAAAAACTAGTGTAATGATTATAACAAAACAATATTTATGTCTTTAAAGATTGTGATTTTATTAATTGATAATTAATTATAATAAAAGAAAAAAAATTAAAAAAAAAATAAAATAAAAATAAAATAAAAAAAAGTTTACTAAATTCGATTTTTTTACTATAATTGTATTATTTTTTTAAACCATTTAATTTTCAAATTAAAAATTGATATAACTATTAAAACAATTAAATATAACTAAAACACCCAAATTCCAATAATTAAAAATGACGAACTATATACGCTTTCATATGAACTATTTTTTTTTATTTTTCTTAAATAAAAAAATCTTTTTTTTTTTTTTTTTCCATTTTTTTATTTTTTTTTTATTTTTTTAATTAATTTTTTTTTTTCAATAACAATATAAAAAAATTAAATTTTAAAAAAAAAACCTTTTTTTTTAAAATATTATATCTCCTTATTTATTTATTTATTTAAATTTTAGATATAAAGAAAAATTAGATTTTTTTTTATTAATATAATAATAGAATAAAAAAAAAGGTTAGTCAAAATGTCTGATCTCGATGCTTATCTAGGGTCATTTGGGTTTCCAGCTGATCAAATCAAAACAGTGATTTGTTTATTAGCATCATACCCATTCGCATATTTATTAAGAAAGTTACCAAATGCAAATTTAAAACACATGTTAAATATATTTTTGGGTATTGCCTATTGCACATGGTCATTAGGTCAATGGAGTTGGGTACACTCATTCATTTCATCATTAATTTCATACGGTTTATTAATGGTATTACCAAGACGTTATTCACAATTAGTAGTATTTGCATTTTGTTTAGGCTATTTATCAGTATCCCACATCTATCGTATTTGGACAGATTATATGGGTTGGACTTTAGATTTCACCGGACCACAAATGATTTTAACTCTCAAACTCACTAGTTTTGCATGGAATCTTTCCGATGGCTCAAAACCAGATAACGAACTCTCTTCTGATCAAAAGAGAAGATCAATTAAAAAACTCCCAAATCTTTTAGAATTCTTTGGTTTCGTTTATTTCTTCCCAACATTTTTAGCAGGTCCAACCATCGAAATTACTGACTACCTCGACTATACCTCTGGCAAAATGTTCAAAGACGAAAAACTTAAAGGTAAAATTCCAAACTCTTTCCTTCCATCAATGAAAACATTAGGTTATGGTTTATTCGTTTTCCCATTCGTTATTCTCTCAGGTTATTTCCCAGTTTTAGATTTAGCTGACCCATCCTTTGGTTTCGAACCATTATATTTAAGGTATATTTTATTTAAAATTATTTTTTTTTAAAAAAAAAAGCTACAATATTAATATTTCTTTTTAAATTATTATAGAATTATTAAAATTCATATTCATGTTGCATTAACAAGATTTAGATATTATTTCGGTTGGTATATGTCAGAAGGTTCTGCTGTTTTAAGTGGTATTGGTTTCAATGGTTACACTAAAGAGGGTAAAATTCGTTGGGATCGTATTACCAATGTTTATCCATTAACTGTCGAATTTGCATCAAATATTAGAGATATTTCAAATTGTTGGAATATAGGTACTAGCGATTGGTTAAAGAGATATGTATATCTTCGTCTTACCCCACCAGGTTCTAAACCAACTTTCTTTGCCACTCTTGCCACATACGCTGTCTCTGCTTTCTGGCACGGTTTCTATCCAGGTTATTATATCTTCTTTGCCGCTTCAACTTTCCTCACTGAAGTTGCTAAAGATATGCGTCGTAAAATCCGTCCATACTTTGTCAAAGGTGCTGATGAAAAACCAATTCAACCACAAAAGAAAATCTATGATATCCTTGGTACATGTCTTTGCGAATGGTTCCTCTCTTTCTTTGGTGCCTCTTTCCTCTTTTTAAATTCCGAACGTTCAATTCAATTATGGAGATCTTTCTCTTATGCCCCAATTATACTTTTATTATCAACCTTTGTTTTATTAAGATTTGTAATCCCAACCCCAAGATCAAACAAACCAAAAGTAATTGAAAAGAAACAAAATTAAAATAATATATTCAATAAAAAATAAATAAAAAAAAATAAAACTATATAAATAAAATAATTTATATAATCAAAAATAAAATAAATCTAAAAAAAAAAAATTCTCATATTTTTATTAATTTTATTTATTGATCTTCAAAATACCAAGTTAAAATTCAGATTAATTCCAATTTTAAAAACAAAATTTTAAAAAAAAAATAAAAAACCGAAAGCCACAGGGCTTTTATTTTACTTTTGTTTTTTTTTTTATTTTTTTTTTTTTTTTTAAAATTTTTTTTCATTTTTTTAAAATAAAAGTTTTTTTAAAAAATTTTTTCGTATTAGTTGATTTACACACAGAAAAGAACAAAATGGTATGAATATATATAAAAAAAAAAACAATATATTTTTTAATAATATATCATCAAAACAATATAATAAAAATAATCAATTAAAATAATTAATAACAATGAATAATATATCAATAAATAATAATATTTAAAATAAAATAAAAAAAATAATAATACTCATAATGAAATAAATAAACAAATAATTAATATTTTCAAATTATTTTTTTTAGGGTTTCGTCAAAGTTGTTAAAACTAAAGCTTACTACAGCAGATATCAAGTCCAATTCAGACGTCGTCGTGAAGGTAAAACTGATTACCAACAAAGACACAGATTAATCACCCAAGACAAAAACAAATACAACTCACCAAAATACAGATTAGTTGCTCGTATTACCAACAAAGACGTTGTTGCCCAAATTGTCTACTCTAAAATCGTTGGTGATTTCGTTTTAGCCTCAGCCTACGCTCACGAATTACCACGTTATGGTGTCAAAGTCGGTTTAACCAACTATGCCTCATGTTATGCTACCGGTTTATTATTAGCCCGTAGATTATTAGCCAAATTAAAATTAGCTGATACCTACAAAGGTCAAGAAAAAGTTGACGGTAAAATTTTCTTAGTCAAACCAGTCGACGACAAAGCCAGACCATTCAAAGCTAACTTAGATGTTGGTCTTGCTCGTACCTCAACCGGTTCAAAAGTCTTCGCTGTCTTAAAAGGTGCTGTTGATGGTGGTTTATACGTTCCACACTCTGAATCCAGATTTGCTGGTTACAACGCTGAATCAAAGAAACTCAACGCTGAAGTTTTAAGAAGCTACATCTTTGGTCAACACGTTGCCAAATACATGTCACTCTTACAAGCTGATGACGAAGAAGCCTACAAAAAACTCTTCTCACGTTACATCAAAGCCGGCGTTGCCTCAAAAGATATCGAAGAAATCTACAAAAAAGCCCACGCTGCCATCCGTGCTGATCCATCACCAGCTGCCAAGAAAGACCGTAAATACGAAGCCAAAAACAACAAACTCGTCCAAAGAACCCTCAGACAAAGACGTGCCCGTATTTCACAAAAGAAAGCTTCACTCAGAGCCAAAAACCTTTAAATTATTTTTTGTTCAGTTCCTTACAGTTAATAAAATTTAATTTTTTTTAAAAAAAACCCAAAATATTCAATTATGTCTCACATTTTTTTTTTTTTTAAAATGATTTAATTAAATATAATTTTATTTAATTAAATAATAAGTTTATTTGTTTTAAAAATTAACTGAAAGAATAGATAATGTTGCTGGTTGATTTTGGCCTACTAAAATATAACCAAAAACATATGAGGCATGTGCATTAATTGATTGTTGGTATGATGGAAGAGATAATACACCACTTGGAGATTTGACCATATTCCAAAGTGATTGTGGGTCACGTAAATTTAAATTAGCAGTACCAATGTTGATTTGTTTGAGGTTATAGTTTGAATTATTTGAAATAGTAATGTCATATTGAGTATACCATTTTCCAGCATTGCCATCATACCATATGTTTACTACTTTAGATGACAAAGTAATTTCGGTATAGCTACTACGTGGGGTACAGCCTGGAACATTGTTGAATGTACGACAAATGTCACTATTAGAGCAAACACCATTACCACATGGATAGGTTGCAGCTGAAAAAGATATTGTTAATAAAGCAAATAATAAAACAATGATATATTTCATTTTTTTTTTTTTTAAATTTTTGAATGAGTGTATTTAAAGATTAATTGTTATTGTTTTTTGTAAATGATATTTAAAATTTAAAAATAAATGTGAATTTATAGTTTTTTTTTTTATTATTTAATAAATCAAAAATAATTTAAAAAAAAAATAATTATATTCTTTTTAAAAGTTTTTAAAGTTTTAAAATAATTATTTATTAGTATTTTTTTAACTTCCAAATTAAGAGAAGAACATTTAAAAAGAAACTCAAGGGTTAGAGATATTATAAAAGAATTATTAAAAAAAAAGATTTAAAAAAGAAAAGGTTTTTAAAAAAAAACAATATAATTATATTGAATATATGGGAAACTACCATTTAGCCTTATCGCATTTTTTAAAATTCTTTAAAAAAAATCATATAAAGTTAATATTAAGATGCTAATACTTTTAGTTTATTTATTAATAACATTGTTTTTTTTTATTTTTATTTTTTATATTTATTTTTATTTTTATTTTTTTTAATAAAGATATTTTGAAATATAATTATACCATCTTGTGTAATTAAAAATTATTACGTAAAATTTTTTTTAATTTATTTTATAATAAAAAAAAAAAAAAAAAAATTTTATTTATTTTCTATTGGTTAAAAAAAAAAATAATAAAAAAGAATAAAAATTTATTTTTAAAAAAAATATAGTTATTTAAAAGAAAAGCTTAATCGAGTATTTAGCCAATAGATTTTTTTGTTTTAAAAGTTGTTTTGATAAAAAAAATCATAGGTTTGATTGTTTTATAAAAATATAGTTTGGTTTCGGGTTTTAAAATTATTTTTATATTATTTTTTTTTGATTTTAAAGAACCAAACTCATATTTTTATTAGTTTTAAAATGAATAAATTATTCATTAGTTTAATCAAAGGGTATACACATTAAGAATACCTTAGAGCAGTTAAATCATTGGGTTAGATATCGGGGTTTCAGTTCATTAAAAGATCTTGGGGTTCGAACCTTTTAGAAAAAAAATCTCAATTCTTTTTTTATTGAAAATTATAAAAAAAGTTAGCTTTTTTTTTTTTTTTTTTTTTTTTTATAATTATATAAAAAATATAAATTTCTTGGACTACCAAAATATTTAAATATATTCAAAATAAAATATTCTTCAATAATTGAAAAATGAGGAATAATTAATTGTTAATATTTTTAAAAACTATTTTTTTTTTTTAATTAATATGAATTTTTTATAAAAACCTTTTTTTTTGTATTAAAAAGGAATGTATTATCTATCATTCCCAAAATATTTTTTTAATTTTTTAAAATATTTTTAATATAAAAAAAACAAATTTAATCTTTAGATAATTTATTTATCTTTTTTTTTTTTAAATATTAATTATTTATTTTAAAGTTTTTTTTTTTTAAAAAAAAAAATGGAGATAAAAGTTTTTTTATTTTTTATTTTTTTCATTATCATTATATTTATTAAATTTAAAATTAAAATGAATAATAATAATATTAAAAATAATAAAAATATCAATTATAGTATACCAATAGTTGATTTTTCAAATTTAGGAACTAATCAGGGTAAAATTAAAATATCAAAAGAAATAAATGATGCTTGTAGAGCAAGTGGGTTTTTTTATATAGTAAATCATGGTATTGAACAATCAGTATTGGATGAATTGTTGGAATATACACAGAAATTCTTTTCATTGCCGTATGATGTCAAAATGAAATGGAGAGTGGGAGGAGTTTCTAGAGGATTGTATGGATACTTTGGAATTGGTAAACAAGTTATTGTTGGAAAAGATTATAAAGAAGGTTATTATTTGGATATTGAAAAAGAATGCGATGGCCATTCATTATACCCGACAAAAGATGAGGAGGAAATGTATGGTTTGGTAGGTTTTAAAAATTTTATTGAAAAATACATAGCAATAGTTTTAAAATTATCAGATACAGTATTTGAATTAATTGCACAGAGTTTAAATTTACCTATTGATTATTTTAAAAATAAGTATACTTTTGACCCAGCTACATTTCTATCACTACTTAAATATCCATCAAATGCTAAAATAGAAGGCGATGACCAATTAGAAGATGAAAAGAAGTTTGGTATCGGTAGACACACTGATTGGCCTCTATTAACTTTTTTAACACAAAGTCAAATTGAAGGTTTGCAGGTATTAGTAGGAGATACATTTATTGACGCACCCCCAATCAAAGGTTCATTTGTATGTAATGTTGGTGACTTATTCGAAATCATTACAAGAGGTTACTTTGTATCAAGTTTTCATAGAGCAATTTATAATAAATCCACAAATGACCGTTATTCTTTTCCACTATTTGTTGGATCAGAATTAGATGTTCCGCTTGAGGTAATTGATGGTTTCAATATGTTTCCGTTAAAAAAGAATCCAAATAGACCTCATGATCAATGTGACCAATTTTATAGTTTTAGGGGTTCTTATAGACAATATTATGAATATAGATTAAAAAATACTTTTAATGATTATTTAAATAAAGATTAGTTTTTTTTAACAACTCCTCAAAACTTCATTCAATAAAAGACATTTATTTGTCAGTTTTTTTCTGTGTTTTAAACTTGTTCCCCCCTCAAGTTGGGATTCATGAAAGGGATTTATCGCCAGGAAGATAAAATATTTAAAAAATTTTAGCATCTGTAGGTTTCGATCCTACGACCTCAAGGTTATGGGCCTTGCATTCTACCCCTGAATTAAGATGCTATATTGATATATGCATTCAAAATATTACTACTTAGGGTTTTTTCTTTTTGCCTTGAAAGATGAACCAAAAAAAAAGTCCCAATCCAAGAAAGAAACTATCATCCTAAACAATATGGTTAGAAAGATGATAATAAAACCCAAATATAAAGATTTTTGGTCTCAACTCTTACCAAAATCTAGAATAAAAATAAAGAAAAACGATCAAAATATCAAACAAAGAATATATACATACCTAGTGAACATATTATAACAATATATTAATTTATATACCATTCCAATAAAACAATAATTACCATTTGTTCAAATCAGAAAAATCACAATGGAAAGGGAAGTCGTATTATCTGGAGATATTTGCTGAAAGCATTGCTTAAGATCTTCGAATCACAATGCTGTTTCTGCCCAGAAAAAGAATCATCAGAACACATTTTTCAAGTGTCCATGGGTCAATAAATCGATACAAAAAATAATAAACCTATTTTTAAAAGATACTCTGTACGACCCTTTTGTATGGGACGAACCTAGAAAGATATAGAACCTTATAGATTAATTACAAATTACATACGCCTTGAACCACTTTTTTTTTTTATATAAAAAAAAATAAAAAATTGCATATAAAAAAAAAAAAGTGGTTCGAGGTGATAAAAATTAAACAACCAAAACTATATAACCAAAGTGGCAAGAATCACCTGAACAGAAAATTTTCAAATGCCCATCGATTTATAAAACAGTCAAGAAATAATAAACAAAATTCTATAAGAAACCCAAAACGACCCAATTAAATAAAATAGGTATTTACCAAACTAAAAAAACCATTTTTATCAAATTTAATAGCAGAAGAAATAAGAAACCTTGTAAACTTCACCTAAAAACAAACCTCATCAGATATCTTTAAAGTGAAAATACCAACACAGATAATTAAAAAAACAAAAAAAATAAAAATTTTATTTCAAAATTAAATGAGAAAAATTAAATAACTGAAAATAAAAAAAAATAAAATTCCTGTTAACCTTTGGTTAACTATTAAAACAAAAACAAAATAATTAATTAAAGGGCTAGCCTTTGCTAATACTGTCAAATTGAATGGTTGCGACAAAAAACTCAACTAAGATATTTAATAAAAAAATTCTGTGTAGGAAAAGTTTTTCCACAAGACTTTAATGATTTACAAAAAAATTATGTCATTTATATAAAAAAGTTAAATAGAAACAAATAAGATATCGATTGAATAAATAAATTTTAAAAAAATAATATTTGGGGAAAAAAAAATTTAATTTTAGTTTTTAAAAATTCAATATAAAATATCAATTTTTTTTATTTTATTTTTCCCAAAATCTTTTTTCTTAAAAAATTATTAAATACAATTATTATTTCCCATAACAATTTTTTTAAAATAAAACCATACATAATTTAAAACCAAAATAAACTTTTTACTTTCAAGTAAAGGCCATGTTTATTTACACCATACAGACTCCAGTATCTAATATCATTCAGAACTAGGTTTAGTGTGAGCCCTGGCTTATCTAAAACTTTAAAAAAATTAAATAATCTAAGTAAACACCTGATACCTTTACTTTTTATTTTTTTTTTCCTTTAATAATCAAGTTTTTTTTTGAGTGAAGTTTCTTCGCAATATTTTTTGAGATCGCTATTTAATCTGTAATTTTCACTTTAAAAAAAAATAAAAAAAAATAATCTGTAATTTAATTGTTTTGCTTTATTATAACAACATCATATTATTAAACAAATAGGGTAAAAAATGATGGTTTTGTATGAATACTTCATTTTATTTATAGAATTAAAATTAAAATTTATGAAATTTAAAAAGAAAAAAGAAAAAAAAAATAAAAAAAAAAATAAACTGTTTAAAATCATTGAGTAATACAGAATACAATTCGTATGCAACATCAACTGTTTTTTTTTTGGTACTCCAACATTTCAATAGCAACATCATCAAACTTAATAGATAAATCATAGTGATTAAAAATTATCGTTATTGTTTATCGTTTTTTGGATCATCTGGAACAAATTTATTCAAAAACACAATTTAGTATTCAATACTATTTTATCAATTGTAAAAAAATTAGATACTAAATTATTTCATGAAGAACTATATTCAATAAAAAGGAAAATGGTATACAAAAAATAAACATATTGTTTATAAAAAATAAAATTTTATTATATTTCTAATTAAATTATGACACAGTAATAATTTGTGGAAATGGTAAACATCTGAATCCTTTTTACTATTGTTTCTATATTTGTTATTTGCTAAAGCTAATTATTGTTGTGATACTATCGTTACTAATATATTGAATTTTTTGATTTTATGGTCTATTATTAATATTAATTTTTTTTTATTTTTTTTTTTTTTATTTTTTTTTTTATAAAAAAATTATTATTAATTAAAAGTTTTTTTTCAAGCTTTAGGGTTGATATAAATTTTCATGATGATGATGATGATGATGATGATGATGATGATGATGATGATGATGATGATGATGATGATGATGATGATGAGGAAATAAAAAAAAAAGGTGTGTAATAAAATAATTAAAAAATAAAATTATAATGATTTTTTTATAATTAAATTTAATCTAAAAGTCCACTTAAAGTAAAGTATAATAACTATATTTTTTTATTTTAATATTCATTCCTTAAGAAACTTTCATTGTTCAATTTTAATAATTCAAATAATATTATTTAATTAATTATAAAAAATAAATAAATCAAAAATTAAATAAAAAAAAAAGAAATAATTAAGTAAATATATATAAGAAAAACAAAGTATAACAAATAAACAACTTATAAATGATTAAGTATATATTATTTGTTTGATAATTATTTATTTTTATAAAATATCAATATCAATATTGCCAGTATTTCAGATATTTTATTTTCTTAGTTTCTAAAGCTAAAAAAAATAAAGGGCAAATTTTTTGTTAAAGGTTTGAAAAAAAAAAAAAAAAATACCCCATAATTTTTTTTTTATAATTTTTAACACAAAGATTTTTTTTTTTTCAAATAATTTTATTTTTTTTTAATAAAATTTTTTTTGGGCAGATCACAAAAGGATTTTTTTTTTTTTTTTAAAATTTTTTTTTTTTAAAATTTTTTTTTTTTTTATAAAAATTTTGATAGAAATGTTATGAATCACACACTATAAATTTAAAAAATTTTTCTTTTTATTTTTATTTTTGTTTTTGTTATATCACAAACAAATAATTGTATATTTAATTATTAGAATTTATATTTATTATTTATTTATTTATTTATAACCAAAGTAGTTACATCTACATTACTAATCTATTTTATTATTATTTGCTTAAGTCACGCACAAGCTTCTTTCTAATGTACCCAGACAATTATGGTGCAGTAACCAAATGGTAATCGGTAGACTTTGTCTTCACTAGAAAATGCTATAAAACTCATAAGGGAATATCCTAAACTCGGTTTCTACACTCCCAGTAAAGACTACCATGTTATTATTTGTTCAATGAAGTGTCCAGAGGAATTCAAAGAGGCAGCAGACGAATTTCTTAAAACTTCATTTAACCAAAAATACTTTGAATACGGGTCCTGCATCTCCAAGAACATCCCGTTGCCATCGTTGCAGAGCTAAATAACTAGAAATACGTATTCAAAAACACACCATTGCCATCGTTGCAGAACTATTCCATCTGATGAATAGGGTTAAAGTAAATAGTGAGAGGTCATCGTTGATAAATGTGATAACTGTGAATGTTATTCTTGGAATTTGAGAACAATTAATAAAAATTCTCAAGTTTCTTGAATTATATTCACATTTATCACATCTATCAACGATTACTCTGTCACCATTTATTTTAACGGTTGTTTTTGTATACGTGGCCTTCCAGTATATCTTTGTATTTTTTGTTAATAAAAATTTAAATAAAAAATTTAATTATAAAAAAATTTCATTGTTTTTTTTTTATTCATTTTTTTTTTAATCGTAACCAAAGATTTTTGTATTCATTAATATTATTAACAATTCTATGTTTTTTTTATTCTCTTTTTTAATTTTGTTTTATTTGAAGAAATAAATTAATTTTAATAAATAACTTTACAAATACAAAAATATAATAATATAGGAAATTAAAAAGAAGAATAGTAAGCCTAATACTAACTTGCTTTATCAACTCCAAATCACTATCAATTGAAGATTTTAAATTGTTAACCATAAATTAAAATATAATAAATATAATAATTATTTAAATTTAGTTTTATAACTATATTCTTCGTATAAAAATAATTTTATTTTTTTTTATTTGTTTGTTTGTTTGTTTGTTTATTTGTTTGTTTGTTTGTTTTATTTTTGGATCATGTTAATTTTTTTGAGAGTTTTTTAAAGTTTTTTTTTTAAGAAATCAAGTGTGGCCCAAATTATATAAAGTAAAAAATTATTTAAAATAAAAAAAAAAAAAAAATTTTTATTATTAATTTATTATTTTTTATATTTTTTTGTTTTTAATAAAATTATTGATTATTTAAACTATTAAAATTTATTGATTGTTAATATGGCTTTTAAATAGAGAATTTACATGATATAAAATCATTTTCATTAAATAAAAAATATCATTGTGGAATTATAAATAATAATTTTATTAAAATTAAATATTATTATTTGAGATTTTTTATTCCCCAAAAAATATCTTGAAATTTATTATTCATTTTTTAACAAAATGAACCTCAAATTAACAATATCTTTTTATTTTTTAAAAAAAAATTTTAAAAATAAAATTACCCATAAATTTTTTTTCAAAATTAATTATAACACTTTTTAAATTTTTTTAAAAATAAACTAACAAGAATTCCTTACAGCATTTTATCTCTCTTTGAATTCGGTTAGTATCGAAAGATATTGGGGTTCGAATCCCCGTTGAAGAAACCTTAAAACTTGAATTCTGTCAATTTTACTAAAATATATTTTTTATTTTTTTAACATATTTAATATTTAATGCCAGAAAGAATTGATTACAGCCTACCTCTCAGGGTTCGATCCTCTTTTACGCGGGATCAAAAAATGAATTGATGTGGCCAAACTTTTGAACAGTGTTGTACATACAAGTATAAAATACACCAAAAATCAAAACACAATAAATAAATAAATACTGATGAATTAATATCATTAAATATATTGGTCATTTTTAAAAAAATAATTACAAATATTTATTTAATAAAAATTATAAACTTTATTTAATTTTCAATAACCAATTGAAGCTACTTTTAGGCTTGGTATTGTTTTACTTTTAATGATAAAACCAAATTTATAGCATTGATTTGAATTTATTGTGTTTTGATAATAAGGTAGTGTTAAACCACCATTATTAATAATTATATTCCATATTGAGTCATCACTATAGAGTGAATCACGAATTGACAATGTTTCATTAGGAACAATAAAAATATTTCGAAGGTCTTTAGCACCATTGTTTATTATTATGTACTCTACACTCATAAATGTATCACCACCACGGCTACCATCCTCCCATGTTCCCATTAAAGCAGATGTAATTTTAACTTCACTTTTATTTTCTTCCACACAACTGCAACCATCATCTTCTTGTATCGTAACTTGACCCTCTCTGCAATAATTAAAACCACAGTAATAACCTGAAACTATAGAAACTATTAATAAAAAGATAAATAAAAGAGATTTCATTTTTGAAAGTATATAAAATAATAATATAATAAAATATTTTTTATGATAAATAGTGTTTTTAATTTTTAAATACAAAATAAAAAATTGGTTTTAATTAATTTAATATTTTTAATTTTTAAAGAAAAAAAAAATATAACCATAATTATTCTTATATGCGATATATTGGTTTTTAAATCATTATCTTTTTTGGTTTTTTGGGTGAGTGCGAGTGTGTTTAAAAAATTCTAAAAAAGAAGGTTTAAAAATATTGTGTATCTGTATAATGTGTAGTAATAAATAAATATAAAAGTTAAAGAATAAATTTAATGTTTTTTTTTATAATTTTTTTTATTTTATTTTTTTTTTCATTTTTTTTTTGTTTTAATATATCTTTTTTTTTTTTTTGTTTTAAAAAGAAAAAAAATTTAAATTATTTATGTGTATATATAAAGTGGTGTAGTTATTATTTGTTATTGATTAAATTATTTTTTGATTTTTTTTTTTTTATAAATAAAAATTATTAAATTATTATTTAATTAACAACTAATGGGTTTTGTTTCTTTTTACCTTTTTGTTGATGTTGTTGTTTTTTTTGTTGGTGTTGTTGTTGTGATTGTTGTTGTTGGTGTTGTTGGCCGTGATGTTGTTGGTTGTGATGTTGTTGACCATGGTGATAGTGGTGGTGACCGTGGTGTTGTTGGTGACCCATTTGTAAGTGTTCATTATCACCTTTCTTTCTGTAGGAAGTACCAAATTTAACATCATAAATACGTTCGTTTTGTTCAACGAAATCGACTAAAGATTCTGAATAATGTAAAGCGAGGTATTGGAATTTAGTTTGTTCGGCACGGAAGGTAATTGATTCGGTTGAGTGTTCCATTGAAGCTGAAATTTCGTGATTAACCATCATTTTAGCGACAATTGAGTGAACGTGAGCCTTTGGTAATTGGAAACGATCAGCTAATTCGGCGATGAGAATTGAATCATATGAAGTTGAATAGGTAAATAAGAAAGTTTTTAATGAGACCTCTTGAATGATACGAGTAAGTTTTTCACGAACTAATTCTGGTTCTGGAATGGAGCTCCAGAAACGAAGAGTGTTGACGTGTTCAACACATTGTTGCCAGTCACCAGCGGAAAGGGCTTTACTAGCTTGGTAGATGATATCTTTGCTGGTTTCTGATGGAGCAATGAAAATTTGACGGTCAACACTATCCATGTGACGTTGATAGAATTTACAAGTTTTGAATTTATTGTCAAATGGACGATAAGCATTTTGTGGAACAGCAATTAACATACCAGAGATTAAATTAACAGTTTCGATTAAATCGATTGGGATCCACATATGAGCTGGAAGCATACGAGTAGTTTCTTCGAGTTCACGGACGGTATCTTTTTCAACGGTTTTACTTTGAACTGAAAGACCTTGAGCTAAAAGATCTTTACGGAGACCAGAGAATTCAACAACACATTGTTGGGCTTCAGCAATATGACCACTACGGAAAGCGCAAAGACCTAATTGGACCATAGCACGATTGAAAAGAATTTGAGTTGAAACATCCATAAGAGTTGGGTTATCTTGGAGATGGCTCATAAGCATTAAATCACGAGCTTCGTGGAATTTATTATTGATGGCACTGAAATAGATATTACAAAGAATAGTTCTAGCATTGAGACGTTCATCACCAAATTTGTAAATGAATGATGAGAGTTTGCTCATTAATTGAGTTTGTTCATCTAATGACATTGTGTTTGGAACAATGGTATTCTTGAGGTTGCTTGATTTATAATAAATGTGTTCAATACGACGAATAGCAATTTTAGCAGCAGATTCGGTATTTTTGGCTTGTTCGTAGTATTGTTGAAGTTCAGAACCTAAATCTAAAATAACTTGTTCATCTTGAAGACGGTCTAAATATTCTTTGGTTGGATAATTGATAGATTGAAGACTCTTTGAGAATTCATCGTCTAACATTTCAAATAAAGCTAAAAGATTACCATGAACAACAACTTGACCTTTTTGGACTTCTGGTTCTTGGTGTTCGAGTGCTAAAACAAAGTTTGGATTCTTTCTAAGGATTTCTAAAAGTTTTTTAATACCTTCAGCAACTTTGGTCCAGGTTGGAATGGCAAGAGCAACTTTTACACTAGCAGTATCAAATTGAGCAGCAATTAATTGGTAAAGAACAACAAAGGTTTCTTTTTCGCCTTGAATTAAAGAATAAAGATATTCGAGTTGTTGAATTTGTTTAACTGGATCAGTCTTTAATTTACCTCTAGCAGCAATAACTTCTTTAACTTTTTTCATAACTTGTTCTTGAGTTAATTTTTCTTCAGTTTGTGGAACGGCAGCAGCAGCAGCAGCAGTACCAGTAGCAGCAGCGGCTGGTGAGGCAGTTGATGGTGAGACAACAGTTGGTGCAACCTTTCTTGTTGCGGTTGCTGGCTTGGCAACTGGTTTACCAGTATCCTTTTTAACTAACCATTTATTAACAGTGTTGTCATCGTCAGAATCATCTGAAGATGATGAATCAGAATCACTATCGAATTCACTATCAGATTCTTCAGATTCTGATGAATCAGCAGCAGCTGTTTTCTTAAAGAATGATGATTTTTTAGTTGAAGCTGGAGTTGGTTTAACTGGTTTCTTCTTTGGTTTTTCATCTTCACTGTCACTTTCTTCTGATTCTGTTTCACTTTCCTCTTCGGATTCTTCTTCTGATTCATCGTCTTCACTATTATTACCTTTAGTGTCAGCAGAGTCGTTGGCTAAAGCTGGATTATCGTGATATGGTTTTAATTCTTTGCTGTAAAGATCACATGTTTTTTTTAATTTTTGTTTAATACTATTATAAGCTTTATTATTATTTGCATGTAATTTCTTTTTTTGTTCTGCTGATAAATCTCTGTGACTAACTTGAATTAAAAATAATACTTTAACAAATGATGGTGGGAAACCATCTTTTTCAATAATTCTAATATTTTTGTTGTTTGTAATTAATTTTGTAATAATATCAAATTCTATAAAGAAAAAAAAAGAAAACAATTTTAAAAAAAATTAGTATTATAAATTTTTTATATTTATTTGTAATAATGTTATATATATAATATATTTAATAATAACATACCTGATGAAACTGTAACCCAATCGTTGGTTTTAAGAGCATTTTTAACTTTTCTTAAAATTTCGTCATATTGGCTCCAAAGTTTATCTTTTGCTGATAATACAATTCTTTTTTCCTCAACTTCGTCTTCTGATGATGAAACATAACGAGTTGTTTTCTTTTGTGTTGGAACATCTGAATCTGATGAACTTTCACCTTCTGATTCAGATGATGAACCTTGTCTAAAAAAACGTGACATCTTTTATTTGTTTATATAAACCCAAATATTAAATTAATGTAAATGTGTCTTTAAATTTGATAGTTTAATCGCTTGACTTGACTTTTGCTTTCAATCAATCTAATTGTATATAATAGAATTATATTATCTCTTCTTGTTTTCAATTTGAATTTCTTCTGATTGAATTACGATTTGATTTTTTTCTTTTAATTGGTTTTTTTTCTGAATAAATCTGAAAAAAAGTTTATTAAATAAATCTAAAAAAAAAGCAAATTAAGTTTTTTTTTAGTTAACAATTAAAAAGAAAATATTTTATTGAACAAAAATAATCTATCTATATATAATTTGAAAAAAAAAAAAAAAAAAAAAATATTTTTTTTAAAAAAATTGGAAAAAAAAAAAAAATTTTTAAAATTTTAAAAAATATTTTTTAATTTTTTTTTTTTTTTTTAAAAAATTACACGAGGTTCAGACTGAAGAAACCGAGAAAAAAAAAATAATTTTAAAATAAAAAAAATAAATAAAAAAATAAAATAAAAAAAAAAACATATCCATATTTATTCATTGTTTAAATTATTTATATTATTTATGATAATAATATTTATATTATTTATATTATTGTTTTGTTTCAACCATTAATTTATTCCTTCCTTTTGAAAAAAATACATTTATTCAAATTTAAATGGTTATTTTATTTGAACAAAAATAAGAAAAGAAGAGAGGAAAATAAAGTAATTATTTTACTATTTTAGAAAAAAAAAAAAGTGGTATATTATTTTAAATAAAAAATAAAAAAATAATTATTTTTTTTATTTTTTTTATTTTTTTATTTTTTTAATTTCATTTTTTTGAAAATTATTTTTTAATAAATATTTAAATTAATAATTTTCCAAAAAAAATAATAATAATATATTTTATAAACTATAAAAATATTATATAGTATCAAATAATTTTTTTTTTATCTCTAACCCATAAAATAAATAACAACTAGATAAATAATGAAAGATAATAATGAAGGTGAAGATTGTATTGTAAATATAGGAGTTGAAGTCATCATAAATGAAAAATCAAATGTATCATTTAGAAGTTTAAAAGAGTCATTCGAGTTATTTATAAAGGAAACAAATAAACAGCAAGAAGTTATTAAATCATTATTATCACTTAAATCATTGGAGAGAACAATAACATATTTGGATCACCCCGAAAAAAATATAGTAGAGTATTACAAAGTTATATTATTGGGTATAACATCAAACAATTTATCAAATAAAATTCTCAGTTTTCAAAATAGTAGTAACGAGGTCAGTGATTGTCAGCTTCAAGATATTGATAAATTAAATGTTTCAACAATAAATTATCAAATATTTTTATATAAATTATCTCATGACTCACCACAAAGCGAATTAATTGATGAACAGGAATCATTCTCTCCATACCAGCAGTTATTGTTACCAAATAAATCATTCGAAACTCTATGGGAAAAGTAATTACATATAGATATTCAGTTTAAATAATTGTAATATTAATATAGGTTTTTTTTTTTTAATTTAGTTTAATTTATGAAGAAGGTTTAAAGTCAAATTTATTATCATATATGTCAACAATAGTTTTATTTTCAAAATTTAAAATAGATTCAAATATATGTTCAAATAATAAGGTTATATTTTTATATGGACCACCAGGTACAGGCAAAACATCGTTAGCAAAAGCATTGGCACAAAAAATATCAATTCTATACAAGGATAAATTTAGCTATACACAACTTATTGAAATTAACACACATAGTTTATTTAGTAAATGGTTTTCAGAGAGTGGCAAATTGGTAATGAGGATGTTTGAAAATATAAAAGAAATTTTAGAAGATCAAAATTGTTTTGTAATGATTTTAATTGACGAGGTTGAAAGTTTAGCAGCAGCAAGAAATGCATCAATTAACAGTGGTACAGAGCCAACAGACTCAATAAGGGTGGTCAATGCATTTTTAACACAATTGGATCAATTAAAAAACTTTTCAAATGTTTTAGTAGTTGCAACATCAAATATTACCAAAGCTGTTGACTTGGCATTTATTGACAGAGCCGATATAAAGCAATACATTGGTCCACCTTCAGTAAAGGCAAGAGAATATATTTTCCAAACCATCTACAACGAATTATTTTTAAAGGGTGTTTTAAAAGATAACGAATTTAATAATTTAGATGATAATCAATTAGATAGAATAGCAAAAATAACAGAAAATTATAGTGGTAGATCTTTGAGAAAATTACCAACAATAGCCATATCATCACATATATCTTTTACAAGTTTACCAATTTCTTCAAAAAAATTTACAAATATTTTATTAAATTATATAAATACAACAAATATTTCAAATAATAAATTATTAAATTAAAATATTATAAATTAATAGTTATCGACTTCTTTTTTTTTCTTTTTTCTTTTTCTTTTTAAAAATCTTCTAAAAAAAATATTTATTTAAAATTTGATTTATTTCTTTTTTTTTGTTTGATTGTTTTTTTTTATTTATCTAATTTTACCGGTTGATAATTTTTCTGAAACTAATGGTTCTGATTGATTAATTAAAAGTGGAGTTTTATTATAAGAGATGACATGATCGACACAGGTTAAATCGTAATGAAGGAATTCTTTTTGATAGTCGATTGATGGTTTTGGTTGGATTGACATACCTTTACCAGCAATTTTAGAGCCAGCTACAACAGCATCTGGATTCTTTGGAACTAAGAATGAGAGACTGTCTTTAGCACCTTTGCCATCATCAGCAACAATGATCATAGCTTCAGAGAGAACACCCTTAAATTTGCTTGGTTTAAGATTACAAACAACTGCTAATTTCTTGTTGAGTAATTCTGATTTTTCGAAATTGTTCTTAATACCTGAAACTACAGTTTTATTAACATCACCACCTAAATTAACCTTGATAATGTAAAGATGTTCAGCAGATGGATGGTCGTTAACTTCAGTGATGGTACCAATCTTTAAATCAATTGGGAATTCTGGACCAAGACCACTGAATTGGGTTCTCCATTTCTTGAGATCAGCAGCATCAATCTTTTTAACTAATGGTTCGATTTGTTTTGAAAGTTCATGACCACCTGGAATAGCATGTAAGTCAAATTTGGTTGAGTATTTGGTTGGTTCTACATTGAGTTGTTGATGAATTCTGTCAGTGAGTGATGGGATATATGGTTCAAAGAGAGTAGCTAAAAGTTTGATAAGATTTGTTAAAACTGCTAAAACGAGGGCTGAACGTTCTTTATCACCTTCCCATGGTTTGTTTTCTTGCATGTAAGAGTTACCTAATTTTGAAATGGCCATGGTAATTTTAAGACCTTCTTTAAGTGAGATCTCTTCAAGACTCTTAAAGTATTGATCGAGATTTTGATTGACTTCATTGATAAATTTATGGTCAGCTTCATTTAATTTGGTGTTATCAATAGTTGGTACAGTGCCTTGATATGTAGTTGAGATCATTTTAAGAACACGGTTAACTAAATTACCAAAGTTATTTAATAATTCATTGTTCTTAGCGTTGAAGTCATCCCATGAGAAGACGGAATCTGAGGATTCTGGACGGTTGCTTAATAAATAGAATCTCCAAACTTCTGATGGAATACCAGTGTTCTTAGCACCATCACCAAAAACACCAGTACCTCTTGATTTTGAGAATTTACCAGTTTCATAGTTGAGATATTCAGTGGTGCTGAGGTTGTTAAGAAGGGTGTATGAGTCTTTGGTACCAATTTGGGAGGCTGGGAAAATAACAGTGTGGAATGGAACATTATCTTTACCCATGAATTGAACAAGTTTAACATCTTCTGGATTCTTCCACCATTTTTCCCAATCTTTGGTGTATTCGGCAGTGATAGAGATATAACCAATTGGTGCATCAAACCAAACATAGAAAACTTTTTCTTTGAATTCTTCTAATGGTACTGGTGTACCCCATTTTAAGTCTCTGGTAATACAACGTGGCTTTAATTCGCCATCAACCCATGTCTTTGTGATTTGGATAGAGTTTTCACTCCAGTTACCATCGGCACTATTTCTCTTTACAAATTCTTGGACACTTGATTGTAATTGTGGTAAGTCAATAAAGATATGTTTGGTGGATTTAATGATTGGTGGTTTTGAACACATTTTACAACGTGGGTTGATTAAATCGGTTGGATTTAAAAGTTTGGTACATTTATCACATTGATCACCACGAGCATCTTCATATTGGCAATGTGGGCAAATACCTTCGACATAACGATCAGCTAAAAACATTTTACAAGTTTGTTCACAATATAATTGTTCGATTTCTTGAGTTAATGTGTAACCATTATCGTTTAATTTCTTAAAAATATCTTGTGCAATTTCGGTTTGGCTGTTGGTACTGGGTTCTACCAAATTTATCAAATGAAATATTGAACCATTCGTAAATTTCTTTATGAATTTTATGATATTTGTCACAAATTTCTTTTGGTGTGCATTTTTCTTGTAATGCTTTAGTTTCTGTTGCTGTACCATATTCATCAGTCCCCCAAATATAAATAACATTGTAATTTTTTAAACGGCAATATCTATAGTTGTTGTAAAAAAAAAAAAAAAAAAAAAAAAAAAATTAGTGTGTGTGGTTTTTTAAATATTATAAATAAAAAAATAAAAAATAAAGTAATCTAAATTGATTATCTTTTTTTTTTTTTTTTTTAAATTTTTGGATTTTAAAATTGATTGTTTTTATAATTACCTGGCATAAACATCAGCAGATAAAGTACTACCAACTAAATTACCAAGATGTGGAACATTGTTGACATATGGTAAAGCTGATGTAATTAAAATATTTCTTTCACCTGTTTTTGGGTGAACTGGATCTTTTGCTGGAGCACTCATTTTCCTATGAGTAAAAACAATATAATTTATATATAAAAATAAATGAAAATGAAAATGAAAAAAATAAAAAAAAAATTTAAAAAAAACAAAAAAAAAAAAAAAAAAATAAAAAAAAAAAGTTTTTTATTTTTTTTATAAAATAAAAATTTAAAAAAAAATATTAAAATTTAAATAAATTGTAAATTAATATTTCTTAATTAAATAGCACTTTTTTTTTTTTTTCAAAACATATTAAATTATTTAAATAATTTAATGATAATAAAATTAATATAAAATTAAAAGAAATTACCTTGTTTATATTTGGGGATGCGTTTGGTTTATAAATATATAAAATAACTTACACAAAGTATATCTATGTAATATCCATATTTGTTTATTTATTTACAATTAATAAAAAAAGTTTAAAATTTAAAATTTTAAAAAAAAAAAAAAAAAAAAAGTTTTTTTTTATTTTTTTTTTTTTATAATTTTTTGTATTTTGGTTTTTTTTTATTTTTTTTATTTTTTTTAAAAAAGCTTAATTTTAATTGTTTTTTTCATAATAGATTGTTTAAAGATTTCTATTTTCATTAAATAACTTCCATTGTATTTTATTTAATAGTATAATAATAGTTGATTTTATATTTAAATAGTATTAAAAAGAGATTTATATAATCACTGTATATTATTTATATAAATAACCATAAAACAACACTTTAATAAAACAATAATAATATTAAAATTTAAAAATCATTTTATTGGTTTTTAAATAAATATAAATAAAAAAATAAAAAATAAAAAAAGTATTAACGGAATGGGGCATACAGTACCGCCCCCACCATCAAATATTATTCATAATTGTGTTTCAATTGACGAAATGGATCCATCAAAAGAGACTATTCTTTTTGAGTATATACCAGGGATATTATATACCAAGCAGGTTTTAAATGGTTCAACTATTGATATAGGGTCAGATTCAGGTGTAATTATGATAGTGATGCTCAATGGTGATGTTTTTTTTTATCCCTCAAATGTTACTTTATTAGATCAATTACCAGATATATTCCTAAATTCACCAAACACAAATAATAATGGCAACAATGGAGCTACAGCAAACATGGGTTCAAATAATAATAACAAATCAAATAATAGTAGTAAAAAGAATAATTTAAAGTCAAAATACAACATACCTTTAAATTTATCACCAGATCACAAAGTATTTAATTTTGATTTCAAACAATTTGACCCAAGTGAAAGTTTTATATACAACTCTGAAAGTTCGGGATCATCATCAGCAAATAGTTCAGATAGCGAGGACGATATAGAATTAGTCAATAATTTTAATATTAATAATATAAACTTTAATTTCAATAAATCCAAAAAGAAAAATTACCAAAAATCAACTTCAAACGGTAAAATTTTAGAGGATTATGAAGATGTTATAAATAATAATAATAATTATAATAGTGACCCCGATAATATACCAGCTCCTCATGAATTTTTAGATTTTAATCCTATTAGATATAGAAGACCCAGAAAAATTTTAGTTAGCCACGATAAAAGGTTATTAATGATTATAGGTTGCTTTATTAAGGGTGTTAGCTGTTTAACAATGTGGGTATCTTTAATAATATTGGCATTTTTTACGAATTTATTATTAATACTTTTTTATTTTTTTTTTAATAAATAGCTATAGAATTGTGGAAGAGGGACCAAATTATTTTCAACTTATATTTTATGATTCAAGTTTTACATATGTAGATGCCTGTTTTTCATCAGATTCAACAATGATGACAGCAATTTTAGCCAGATACCCAAATTTTATATTTGCTTTACAAATTCCAGGTTTACAACCAAAACAAATTACTAATAATATCAGTAACAATAACAATAGCAACAATAATAATAACAATAATAATAATTATAATAATAATTACAATAATAATTACAATAATAATTACAATAATAATTACAACAATAATAATAACAATAATAATAATAATGCTGCTTATAACATGCTTATAAATTCAAAGATAAGTTATATTAAAACAACAGAATATCAAGAAAAAAGAATTAGTTTTGAAGCTAGAAAAATTGGACCACTTGCGATTGTTGGACCTGTAAAAAATTATAAAGGAGAACCCTATCATATGACACATATTGCATCAAATCCCAAAATGTCTGATGAAAAATTAAAACCATTCGAGTTTGTTACATGGAATGATGATAGTTTAGGCGAATGTTGTTTTTGGAATATTTATAAAACTCCAAATGACAATAATAGTTTAAATAAGTCATTACACCAGCCATCACAGAGTAATCAACCATCACCATCACAACCAGTATCACAGCCTCAACAACCAGCACCACAATCTCAGCAACCTCAACAACCTCAACAACCTCAGCAATCTCAGCCTCAACAACCCCAATCACAACAACCTCAACCACAGCAACAAAATTCACCATTAAAAAATATACCACAATTAAAATTTGAATGGATGACCAAGTTTATAAATCCAATCGTTCCAGATAAAAGTTTAATAGATAAAGAGGGTTTTGCAAAATCTTTTATTATAAATATGGAATTTTCACCAAATGGCGATTTAGTAATGGCAATAGTTAGAAGAGAGAATCATGACCAAAAGAATAGGTTATCAAATGGTATAGGTTTTCAATGTATCCCATCAACATTGGACTTATTAAACAGTAGTAGTATTAAGAATTTTGATGGCACACCAAATACAAACACAAATATAAATAATATAGGAACAGAAAACCAAAATTATTTTAAAAATAAAACAAATCAACAAAAAGGGACAATTGGAGGTGAAGTTTCAAGTCAATGGTTTCAGCTATCAGAATCAAATGATAAGAGTATAATTATAACATCAAAATGGACAGATTCATTATTTTTTGGAGGCCAAGACCAATATTTACCAGCAGTATTGATAAAAGAAAAAGGTATTTATGAGTTGGTTTCAAATAATTATTGTGCTCAATTTACCAATTCTTCAGAGGAGTTTATTAAAACTTGTGTTAACTTTATTCAAATGGGAAAATATCACAGATTATGGATCAGTACATATGGAATTTTATACTCAATTACTATGACTCCTAAAAATGATAAATATATTGATTGGATTCCAACTGTTTTCAATAGTATTAGCAACCAATCAAATATTCTTTCATCAAAATACTATAAAGTTTCACAAATGATTGGTTATAATCTAATAGACTTTACAAAAGGTAATTAATCATTTTAAAAATATATTTAAACTAGAATTTTATTAACTTTTGATATTTAAATATTTAGCCCAAGAAAATAGTTCAAAGAATCCAAATAAAAAGAAATCAACATCTATATCAGAGGAAAGACAACAGGTTATAAATAATATCAATAATTATCTTACCAATACTAATAATACTAATAATACCAATACTACAAACAATACAGATACCAATAATAATAATAATAGTAATAATAGTACTAATAATAATATTAATAATGATATTAATAATAATAATATTAATAATAATAACAATAATAATAATAATACTAATACCAATAATAATAATAATACTAATACTAATACTAATAATAATAATAATAATAATAATAATAATAATAATAATAATAATAACAATACTAATAATAATATAATTAATGAAAATTTGGGTATAGGGGAGGCAGAGGTTTATAGTTGTTTACATTTATATAAGTGTTGGAGTTGTAAATTAACTTTAATTAAACCTTTAATTTGTGGATATTGTAAAACAGTTGCATATTGCTCAAAAGAATGTCAAAAAGATCATTGGCTGGTTCACAAAGAACAATGTATACCCCCAACTTTACCAATGATACAACACCATAATCAACTCCACCAACAGCTTCAACAACAAAGTTTACAACAACATAATTTACAACAAAAAACTTTACAACTTTTAAATTTTCATCAACAAAACAATAAATTATAATAATAAACCAATATATAATATATTAATTAATAAAATAGTTTAGTTATAATATATTAATTACTAAAAAAGTTTTTTTATTATTCTATAAACCTAAAAGTTTTATTTTATTCTATTTCACCAAATAGGGTTTTTATTATTTTTTAAATACTATTTTTTTAACTTTTTTTTTATAATTAATGTTTGATTATTTTGATTGCTTATTTATTGCTTCTAATTCCTTTTCCGGGTCAAAATCAATATTGTTTACAAACCTAGGAACAGTTCTTACAGACTCTAATAGCTCTTGATTGGTGTATACAGGTCTTTCAAATTCCATCCACGCAGGTGCAGAGTATTCAGGTTTCCATGGGCATACAGATCTTAAAAATCTAAAGTATGGGAAGATTTCACCAGTTTTTGGGTGTACACGAGTGTACCAAAGAATTGAGGTGTTGTGGATTTGGTCTCTTGGGTCTTTGGATGATTGTAGTTGATGGAAACGAATTTGACTTAAACGCTCTAAACGTACTCTAAATGCCCACATAATTTCACCATGTGCAACAATAACAACACGTTTATTAGCACATTCTCTTCTTAAAGTGATAAAAGTATGTTCTACTCTTTGGCAAACTGTTGTATTATAAATAAAAAAAAATATTAGTATATAATTTATTTGAAATAAAAATAATTTAATAATTACCTCCTGCAATTGATTCCCCATTGGGTGGAGCCCAGAAAAAGCTATCTCTTTTTCTCATTTCCAAGTCATGGCTAAATCTTTCGTTCTTTTCAGTCCAAGAAATATTATCCATTTTACCTTTATCACGTTCACGTAATTGAATTTCTGTTAACCAATTTGCGTCTTTTAAACCCAATAAAGCTGCAGTTTCCATAGCTCTTACATACTCTGAGGTGTAATAACGGTCAAAAACTTCAGCAATATTTTCACGTACCCATTTTCCTGCTATTTTTGCTTGTAATACTCCCTTATCAGTTAAACGATAGACAGATGAGTGCTTTTTCTTGAATTCGTCAGTGTATGCAGAAAGATCACCTCTTTTAGATCTAGCTTGGGCTTCATTTCCTTCACTTTGACCATGACGTACCAAAACAAGCTCATATGGCCAATCAAATGAAATAAATTGTGAACCCAAAAATCCTTCTCTTAAAGCTTGTGAACCCAAACGCTTTTCCAACAATTCAAAAATTCTACCCTCCTTCTTTCTAATCTTTCTCTTTTTCTTTTTCATATTGGTCCCAATTAGTTGATTTTGCAATCTAGTAATTTCTTCATTCTTTGCTTTGGCTGGCATATCTTCACTATCGCTAAGATCGCTTGAACCACTATCTGAAGTTGAAATAAGTTTTCTACCACTAAAATACTCTGAACCCTCTTCAAAATTTGGATTTGCATCAATAACAACACCGCCCATCATTGGTGACATAATTGGGTTCTTTCTGGCTTCTTCATGGTTTCCTGTTGAAGTGGTTGTTGAAGTTGACTTATTCATTAGTGGCGATTGTTCATATTCTGTACCTTTAGTATCTTCTTTTTGAATCTCAACATCATCTTCGGTAGTATCATTATCATCGGCTGGTGTTGGATTATCTTCATCTAAATCTAATAATCTTTTTTTTGTTTTTTGTGTCTCTGGTAAATATTCATCATTATTTCCATTTCCATTACTACTATTATTATTATTATTATTATTATTAATATTATTATTTGATGACATTTTATTTTTTTATTAAAAAAAAATTTAAAAGAAATCGAATAATAAGATTAATATATATTAAGTTGTATTATATAATTATAAGGAATATAATTGGAGAGTGGTGGTTGTTTAAATGTAAAAATTATTTATTTTTTAAAAAAATTGTAATAATTGAAAAAATAAAAATAAAAAAATAAAAAAAATTAATTTAATTTAATTATAAATTTAATTTTTTTTATTTTTTTCAAAAAATTTGATTATTGAAATAATTATAATAAAATTTTTTTTTTCATTCCTAAATTATAATATATATAAAAGTCAAAAAAAAAAATCATTGTTCTTTAATATAATAAAAAAAAAATTTATATATAAAACAAATTCATATATAATCATATATAAAACAAATTCATATATAATCAATTAATAAATGGCAAAAAATTTAATAGTGAAAAAATTATTATACTAATCAAACAATTAAGATCTTTTAGTTTTTAAAGATTATGATAAATTTTTACGATACATGAAATTTGTATTAAATCTAAAATTATATAGATAAAATTGTAATTTTTTTGTTTTTATTTTTTTAATTTTTTTTATTTAAAAAAAAATTTTTATTATTTTTATTTTAAAAAAACATCTCAAAATAATGACCAAAAAAAACAAAACTAAAACTAAAAACAAAACTAATAATATAAATAGAAATAATAACAATAAAAATAATAAAAATAATATTATAAATATTAATAATAATGATACTAATAATGGCAATTATAATTTAATAGAAAAAAAACAAAATCCCCAATATCATAGAAACTCTACATTATATACATACACACCAAAATCAGTTTTAAAAAGAATTGAAAAACAGTTTATACAGCCTAAATTTTATGAACCCAAAACAATTGGTGACCATTTCGCTTATTATACAGTAATAGGGTTAAAGAAATTTTCAGAAATAATGTTCACAAATAAACATATAAATTTTGCTATTGTTTTGGAGTCAATTGCGTCAGTACCAGGACTGTGTGGCGGGGTTATACTTCATTTAAGAGCATTAAGAACTATGGAAAGTTGCAGTTGGATCAAAACTTTAATGGATGAGGCAGAAAATGAAAGAATTCATTTAATGGTATTTATTGAATTAACTAAAGCAACACTGTTTGAAAGAATATTAGTTACAATGGCACAGTTTATAGTATGGTTTTTGTATTTTATAGGCTATATAATCAGTCCAAAAACAATGCATAGAATAGTTTCGTATGTACAATCAACAACAAATTATTAAAAATGTTTTACTAATAGTTTTTTTTTTAGATATCTTGAATATGAAGCAGTTAAAACATATACCAACTTTATTAAAGATATTGATTTAGGTTTAATAGAAAATGTTCCAGCATCAAAGTTAGCAATCGAATATTGGGGATTAGATAATGATGCAACACTAAGAGATATGATTTTGGTAATAAGGCAGGACGAAGTAGACCATAATATAGTTAATCATCAAATATCAAAAAAAATTTTAAAAAATAATAATGATCCTGTAATTTTAGAAAATAAATTTAATAAAATATCTTTTACAGATAATTTAATTATAAATAATAATAATAATAATAATAATTATTATAATAATAATAGTAATAATAGCAATTATAATAATTGTAATAATTTTAAAGATATTAATATGAAAAAAAGCATTAATAATATTATTAAAATGGATTCAATAAAAATCTCCCCAGATTTAACATGCTAAAAGTATTTACTTTTGCTAATGCTATTCACACATAATTTTTTTTTATTTGTTTTTATTTTTCGTTTTTTGTTTTCTTTTTTTTTTAATTTTTTTTTTTTTTTTTTTGTTCTTGTATGAATGGAATTAGAATATTTCATATTACTATAATGTTATAATCAATAAAATAGTAATTTGTTTAATTTTATACGACTTTTCAAATTTTTGTTTAAATTTAAACAAATCAAAATTATTTTTTTCAAAAAATGATTAGAAATGGTTTTTTTATTATTTTTTGTCTGGGTTCAGTGTCTTTTCTAAACTTTTGATCTGTGTTTATTATTTCGATTACCTAAATTTGGTATTATAAAAACTGATGGAATAATTTCACTTCCATGGAATAAACGTGCCGTAAAAAAAAAAAAAAAAAAAAATTAAATTAAATTAAAAATAAATTAATATAAAAGATAGTTTTTTATAAGCCACCTTGCCAACAAATTTTTATTTTTAATATAAAAAAAAAAATTAATTAAAAAAAAATTAATTTGATTTTATTTTTAAAAAAAAAACTATTTAAACCCAAAAAAAAGACTCTTCCTTTTATTTATAAATAAATAAATAAATAAATAATAATAAATAAATAAATAAATCATAATAAATAAATAAATAAATAATAAATAAACAATAATAGTTTAGTTTTTTTATTTTTTTTATTTAATCATTTTTTTTCAATCACAAAATTTAAAATAATTTGTATTACAAAATGTATAAAAATCTTATAACAAAAAATAATTTATTTTTAACAAAAAATAAATCATTTACATCTACATTGGTATCGGCATCTTTGCCACACTCTTTTATTGGGGGTCAAGTTAGAGACTTTTCAATAACTAAAAAAGAGAAAAAGCAAACTCCACAATACCATAGAAACTCAACATTATACACCCATACACCAAGAGAGGCATTGGCAAATATCGAAAAGAACTTTGTATTTCCAACACCATATGAACCAAAAACCATTGGTGACCACTTTGCAAAGAATACCGTTCAATTATTAAGAAAGGTATCAAATCTCTTTTTTAGAGAAAAGTATATTCATTATGCAATTGTCTTAGAGACTATTGCATCGGTACCGGGTTTATGTGGTGGCGCAATGTTACATTTAAGAGCATTAAGAACCATGGAAAGCAACAACTGGATCAAGGCTTTAATGGACGAGTCTGAAAACGAAAGAATTCATTTAATGAGTTTTATCGAACTTACCAAACCAACATTAATTGAAAGAACAATGGTTGCCGCTGCCCAAGCTGTATTTTGGAATTTATATTTAGTTGGTTATGCCATCAGTCCAAAAATTATGCATCGTGTAGTTGGGTAAATATAATATATTCTATATATTTTAACATATTTATTATTAAATAAACTAATTTTATTATTTTTACTTAGTTACCTTGAACATGAAGCTGTTAAAACATATACCAATTTCTTGGCTGATATAGATGCAGGTAAAGTTGAAAATATTCCAGCCTCAAAATTAGCTATTGAATATTGGGGTCTCCCAGCTGATGCCACATTAAGAGATATGATTCTTGTAATCAGGGAAGATGAAATGGATCACCGTTTAGTTAACCACGAAATTTCAAATAAAATCGCACTCGATAACAATGACCCAATTATAATAGAAAATAAACATCACCACACCATAGTAGTAAATCCAGTCGGTAAAGATATAATTGAAAAAGGCAATGGCCAAGCAGCAAAGGTCAGTGAAAAAATAGTACCAACTTCAGAAATTTAAATCAACAACAATTATTTATATATATGTCAGTTTATAATTTAAAACATAGCGTATTAAAAAAAACTAAAAAACCACAATAAATTAAAATACATTTTTCTTTTACTTTTTTTTTTTATTAATACAATATTAATTTTTAAATTAATTTTATTTGTTTTTTTTATTTTTTAATTTTTTTTTTTATTATTATTATATATAAATTGATTTAATATTTTTTTATTTTTTATATATAATTAATATTAGTTAATTATTATAGTTATAAAAGAAAAAAAAATATTAATAAATAGTTAATTATTTATTAATTATTTAAAATTTATAATTTTTTTTTTTTTTTTTTTTTTTATATTAATTATTTATTTAATCAAAAGAACCATTATCTTTTGAAATACCGGATGTTGAAGTATTTAAACTATTTGCTAGTTTTGATTGTATATTTAAATGTTGTTGAATATCTTTATCTTTGATTGATGTGGATAATAAAGTGAAATCCAATTGTTCTTTGATGATGTTCATTGACATTTTATCAATTTCTTTAGAGAGGAAACCAAAAACGTTATGCTTTAAACGACTATCTACTTTTAAGAGTGCTTCGTAAACATATTTTGAGGAGCAGGTTTCCTTGTCGATTTTTCTGTAAATTTGTTCTAAAATTTCTAAAAGAGAAAAAACAACTTGGAAGTAATCTAAATCCTTTGCTATACTGATATTAAAGATCTTTAAAAACTCGTAAACAACAGTGGTGCCAATCTTTACGATCTTTGATTTGATATGTTCATTTTCGTTGACAACAGTGTGTGATTGTTGCTTTTTTGATAATAATACTTTGACACCTTGCATGGCTGAACCCAATTCGAAATGATAATCGTACTCCTCCATCAATTGAACTAATGAACGTATATAAGCTGGTCCTTTATCAGTTGCAATTAATGGTGCTAAACTAAAACCTAAACAAAACCAACCTAACAGTCTCTTTTGAATTTCTTGTGATTTTTCAAAATCTTGTCTTTGGACCATTGTAACATTCATCCAATGCATATTATGATTTGGAAATAATTGAAATGGGGTTACTGGTGGTGATGAACATGATATATTGGATTGTGATTGTGGTGGTGATGGAGATAATCCTCCTGATTCTTGTTGATATAGTTTATTTAAATTATTACCACTGTTACTTGTATTTAATGATGAAATGGATGATGCTGATGATGATGTAGATAACCCACTTGTATTATTAGTTGCTGTAGTTGTTAATGTATTATTTGTATTTGTATTATTTGCTATATTATTATTGCTATTGTTATTACTATTATTTGTTTTTTCTTTTTCGGATATTGATAATGATGATGGTGTTGATGAAAAACCTGAATTACCATAATATGCTGCTTCATGAATTCTTCTTATATAGTCAATTACCATTGTTCTCTTTTCGACAATATTAGCTATTGATTTCTTTCTTTCTAAAGTTTCCTCCATTTTTGTAACAATAGCATCCATTTTTTAATTTTATATATATAAATTATTATTGTTGACAATAATAATTTTAATTTTCTTTTATTTTATAAATATATATAGTACAATATTATTATTTTTTTGGGGATTTTATCTTTTTTTTTTTATTAAAATACAACTAAAAAAAATACAAAAAAAAAAAAAAAATAAATAAAGGAATAAATATTTAAATATTTTTTATAATAAAGAAAAAAAAAATCATAAAAAAGAAAAAAAAAATTAAAAAAAAAAAAATTTTAAAATTTTTTTTAAAAAATAAAAAATCAAATAATTTTTTTAAAAAAAAACCATTTGAACAATCGATTAAATGTATATGTACAAAATAATGACTATAAATATATTTATGAAATATATAATGCTATGATAAATATTTGTTATTATTATAATAATTAAAATTATTTGATTTGTAATTAAAATATATAAAAAAATTAAAAAAAAAAAAAAAAAAAAAAAAAAAATTTTTAAAATATGGATTTTTTAAAAATTTAATTTTTTTTTTTAAATTTAATTAAAGCAATTTTTTTTTTTTTTTAAATTAAAAAATTTTTTTTTATATAGATAAATATTTTATAGATTCAACAATAATAATAAATATTAATATTTAATTTTTAATTTTTAATTTTTTAATAATTTTTAATAATAAATAATAATTAATTTTTTTGATATGGAAAGAACTGGAAAAATTCAAACCATAAAGGGTTTAATTGAAAATTGTGATTTAGGTATTACACATATGCATGAACATATTTTTATAAATTATTTAGATTATTTTCAAAAGCCAACAGAAAATGAATTAAAGCATTATTGTTGTATGGGTGGTGGCCATGAACACAAAACAGTGGACGATCTTGCAAACGAAAAGATTTCATTAGAGAATGTTTATTGGGTCAATTATAATTATAATAAAAACTTACATAATTTAGAACTCAATGAAATGGATGTTGCTTTAAAAGAATTAGAAATGTATAAAAGAAATGGTGGCAAAACTATTGTCGAAGTAACTACAGGTGGTATTGGTCGTGATCCAAAGAGATGCTTGGAGGTTTCAGAAAAAACTGGTTTAAATATTGTTATGGGTGCAGGTTATTATCTTGATAAATCAATAAAGAAATATGTAGAAAATAAAACAGAAAAAGAAATGGAGGATGAAATTGTTAAACAATGTTTAGAGGGTTTTGAGGGTACCAATATCAAAGCTGGTATCATTGGTGAGGTAGGCTGTTCCTATCCATTAGCTGAAACCGAAAAGAAATCATTAAGAGCATCAGCAAGAGCTCAAGCTAGAACTGGTCTTGCCATCACAGTTCATCCAGGAAGAGCACAAAGAGCTCCTCTCGAAATTCTTCAAATCTTAAAGGATGAAGGTGCTGATTTATCAAGAGTTGTAATTGGTCACATTGATCGTACCATTCATGATGTTAAAATTCTTTTAGAAACTGCTGCAACAGGCTGTGTCTTAGAGTTTGACTTATTTGGAATGGAGATATCTAATTATCCATTTGGAGGTGAAGTCGAAATGTGCTCAGATAATCAAAGAATCGAGTGGATCTACGAATTAATTAAAGCAGGCTATGGTAAAAACGTCGTTATTTCTCATGACATTTATACCAAACATCGTTTATCTAGCTTTGGTGGACATGGTTATCATCATATTTTATTCAATATAATCCCAAGAATGAAAAAATATGGTTATTCAGAACAAGATATCAATAATATTTTAATAGAAACACCAAAAAGATTATTAACAATTAAATAAATAATAATAACAAAAACAAATAAAAATAAAGATATAGAGTTTTTTTCCAAACCATTTTAAATTTTATTTTTTATTTTAATTTCCTTTTTTTAAATATAATACTATAATAATCGAAATTGCAATTACAACGGACAATGGTAGCACTATAATTATAGCTAAGATGGCCTTATCATTATGCATTCTATAGTAATCCATAAAATTAACAATACTATACACTTTGGTATTACCAATTTGTAAACATAAATTACCACTTAAATTATCGAATTGTGTACCTGATGTGACTGTAACATTACAAGTAATTAAATCATGGGTATTGTTTATGTCCCCATTTTCTGATATTTGAAGATCTAATTTGCAATTTTCTAATGGTTTTCCTTTATTTAATTGTTTGATTGAGATACTATAGGGTTCACCAAAATTTTGACCACTTATTGTAAAATTAAAATTACCACTTTTTAGAAAATAACTTGTATTTATTATAATGGGGTTATTATATTTTATAGTTGTCTCGAATTGTTCCAATCCTATAATTGTTACTGAAATATTCACACTATACACGCCATTGGGTAGAAATACCTTAAAACTATGATCATCAATAACTGTAAAATTGCAATCAATTGATTTATTTGCAATCGCTTTGATTTGTTCATATTCGTTAAATGACATCATTTTGGTTATATTTTCATTATATAAAATAATATAACCACCTGAGGTTTTATTATTGTATTCTATAGCTTTTAATTTAAAACCAGGGAGTGGGGCCTCTTCACTATAGGTCCCCAAATTGATAGAACCCAACAGAACTATTATTAATATTATATAAAATATTAAATATTTCATTTATTATTTATTTGAAGTTTTGGTTAATCATAATGGAGAGAAAAAAAAAAAAAAAAAAAAAAAAAAAAAGAATAGCAGCCCTATTTTATTTTATTTTAAAAAACTATTTTTAAAAATAAATAAATAGTTTATAATTGAAATACACACTTACACAAAAAATAAAATATGTTAATATTTTTTTTGTGTAAAAAAATATTTTAAAAAAAAAATTAAAAATAAATATATAAACTATAAATAAATATATAATTTTATTTATTTATTTTCTTGTTCTTTTGGTGTAATAGTTTTGATAACTTTTGCAGGGTTACCAGCTAAAACAACATTATCACCAAATGATTTGGTTACAACAGCACCAGCGCCTACTACAACATTGTTGCCTAAAGTTACACCTGGAATAATAATTACACCACCACCGAGCCAACAATTATCACCAAGAGTAATTGGTTTGCCAAATTCGATACCTTTATCACAACGTTCATATGGGTCCAATGGATGGGCAGCAGTTAAAAGTTGAACATTACTGGCGAGCATACAGTTCTTACCAATACGAATTGGACATACATCTAAAAATACAGCACCAAAATTTGCATAGAAATTTTCACCTACATGAATATTGTAGCCATAATCTAATCTTAAAGTTGGTTCAAGATAGATATTTTCACCAGTAGTTCCAAATAATTTTTTAACTAATTGTTTTCTTTCTTCGACATCTAAACTATTATTAAATTTGTGGATAACTTGACGTGCTTCTAATCTTTCTCTGACCAACTCTGCATCTGATGCTAAATAGAATTGACCAGCAATCATTTTTTCTTTTTCAGTGAAACTGTTATTGGCTTCCATTATTTTAAAATATATTATTACTATTACAAAATATTATTATTAATATTATAGGGGTTTGTTGGGGTAATTAGTTAATTTGAAAAAAAAAAAAAAAATAAAAAAAAAAAACAAAAAAAAAAGTTGTTTATAAAAAAAAAAAATAAGTTTTAAAATAATTAAATTAAATATTATTTAATAGGAGTATTGCATATTTATTTATTGACGAGGCAATTAAAGGGATTAGAATGACGAGGCAGTTGAAACCCAACAAAACAAAAAAAAAATAAAAAAAAATAAAAAAAAATAAAAAATTAAAAAATTAAATAAAAGAAATTTAAAATTAAAAAATTATTTATTTAATAAACTATGAAAGTAAATAATAATAACCTTCAATTTTAGTTTTTTTAATTGCACTTTATTATTAAACCAAAACCCTTTTTATTATTTTTTTTTTTTTTTTTTTTTTTTTTTCACATTTCATTTTTTTTTTTTTTTTTTTTGATTATAAATATAAATATGTGAATTTAAAAATTAAACAAATATTATTATATCTTTTTTTTTAAAAAAAAATTTTGAATGCTTATAATGAAATTATTATATTTGAATAAATAAAAAAAAAATGAAATGTGAAAAAAAAAAAAATAAAAAAATTTTTTAATTTTTTTTAATTTTTTTTTATTTTTAATTTAAATTATATTGTATTTTTATAAAAACAACTATTTTATCCTTTTTCTTTATATATCTTATAAAATGATTTATTCATTATACATATTAAATAAAGCAGGTACCCTTATATATCAAAATGTAAGTTTATATTGATACCTAGGTATTTAAAAATAATTTAGTGTTTGATTTTAATATGTTTTCTTTCTTTCTAATAATATTTTAGGATTATGGACCCACAGAAAAATTATCACATAATTCATATATTAGATTAGGTTCAACATTCCATTCACTTCATGCAATTGCAAGTAATTTATCACCAGTTAGTGGATCAAGCTCAGGTATTGAATTAATAGAAACAGATACTTTTAAATTACAATGTTTCCAAACACATACTGGTATTAAATTTTATATTATAGCAGATCCAAATCATCCAGGCTTAGAAGAAATTCTTCATGGTATTTACGAATTGTATACTGATTATGTATTAAAGAATCCTTTCTATGAAATTGAAATGCAAATTAGATGTGATTTATTCGATTACAAACTATCAAGATTATTAAAATTGACAACTGATTAAATAAATAAATAAATAAATAAATAAACACAAATAAATTAATTAAAGTACGATAATAATATTTTATGTAAATAATAATCAATAATAATCAATATAATATCACTAATAATAATAGTAATTATGATAATAATTATCATACCAATATTTTTATTAATAAAAAAAACGATGATCAAATTTGATTGTTATTTTTAAAAAAAAAAGAAATGTATATTTAAAACTTTATATTTTATTTTGTTTATCTTGGGGAATAACCAACTTTATCTAAAACATTACATTGGGAATTTAAAAGATTGGATTCGATGGTTGGAGGTGTTTGGAAATTTATATTTTGGAAATCGGTAAGATCGTATTCTGGCCAGTTGATTGAAGTTGACAAACCAGTATTTGGGTTAGCAGTATTAATAAAATTTGACCAATAGGCATTCATATCTGTAGATAGATCTTGTTCTGCTTGAGTAAAACTATAACCACCATAACGAGCTGAATTAAAAACAAATGGTAATTCGGATCCGTGACAAACATGACCAACACAATATGGATAATCTAAAGTGAAAAATTAAATTATAATTATTATTTTTATTAGTAATGATCGTAATGATAGTAATAATTAAGGTATTATTAGTAATGGTACTTTACCTGGACCCCAAGCATCAAATGATAAAACATGTGAGAATTGATAGTAGTATATTGGAGTTTGTTTATATTTCATCATTTTTTCAAGTGCATATCTAGTTGGACATACAAAAATATAATTTGTACCGAGAACTGAAAGAACTGGGCGATTATCTTGATCTTTAATGGGTGGGTAGTTTTCTTCGATGGTGTGTTCATGATCTAAAAATATTAAATCAATAGCAAGTTTATAACTAGTTGCTGAAACATTTTTTGGACTTGCTTGGTATATGAACAATAATGCCTCTTCTGAAACTGTACCAACAATCATTGGAACATCATAAAAGTCACCTTTTTCGAACAATGTTAAAGGTTGCTCTGTGATATCATCAAGACCAATAGTTGGAGTCCATGGAAGGAATGATTGAAGTGGTTTTAAAATATCAATTTTTGCTTGTGATTTAATTTGACCTTCAATAATTGAATCTGAAGTTAGACTATTTAAACAATTTAAATCGGATAATGAACAGTTTACATCCTTTGCAAAAGTGTCGCTATAATCTCTTGCATTTTCTAATGTTTTTAAACCAAGTGTAAATGGATGTGATTCCATAATGGCACCTTGGAATAAATTCCATGAATCTTTAGCTGTAAGGTGAGTAGCAATAGATGAACCACCAGCTGATTGGCCGCACAATGTTACTCTAAAAATTTAAATCATTAGCCAATTTATAAAATTTGTGTGGTGTGGGGAAATAAAATTTTTTTATACTTACTTATTTGGATCACCACCAAAATATTTAATATTATTTTGAATCCATTGTAATGCTAAACGTTGATCTTGAAAACCAAAATTACCACCAACCTCTCCACCAACTAAAAATCCCATTACACCCAAACGATAATTTAATGTTACAACTATTATTCCACTAGTATTTACCATAGTTTCTGGTGTATATAAAATGGTACTTGCTGCACCTTGTTCAAATCTTCCACCTTTATTTATTATTAGTTTTTGTTTTTGTTTCTATAATTTATAATTAATATTTATATTTACCTGGAATAAATGCCATTACTGGTCTGAGATCAGATGTACTATTTACATCTAATGGAGTGAAAACATTTAAATATAAGCAATCCTCTGAAATTGAAGTTGGGCAAGTTTCTGGTGGAAGCATACAATTTTGCAAACCTATATGTACATGCTAAATTAATACAAATATATTAATAGTTACTAACATCAATTCAATACCTACAACCACTCTTTGGTACTGTAGCATTTAAAATATTTGGTGTCCAATCATTTGCCGGAATTGGTGATTTCCATCTAAGGTTGTTTTCTACTGTTGGTGGTGTAGCAAAAGGAATACCATAGAAAGATCTATAGGTGTCATGAACAACACCTTGAACATAACCATTTGTGGTTTCAGCAATTGAATAATCGTTTTCAAATGATTCAATTGATTTAATTGAAACTAACAATATTAAAACCAAAATATACTTTATATTCATTTTTAAATTGCTATTATAATTGGCTATATTTTTTTTTTTTTTTTTTTATTATAAAAAATTTTACAATCAAAATTCAAAGCAAAAAAATCTTTTTTTTTAAATTTTATAAAAAAAAATAAAATTTAAAAAAAAAGATTTTTTTATTTATTTTGAACAGGTTTTATTTTTATAATTTCATTTATTTAATTATTTAAAAATAAAATATAATATATATAAAAAAACAATGAATGTACTTTATATAAAAATTCCCAAATTTTTACTGAAAAATCATCAGAACCTGTTAAAAGCTTTTCTGTGCCATTATCAATAAACCATTCGACTGTATTTATACCTTTTTCGTGAGCTTCCTCTTGACTGAGTATTGGTTGTGATAATTCCTAAAATTTGATGGATTTGTCCAAAGAAGTAGATGCAAAGATATTAGTGTTTTTGGAATTTTATTAAAATAGATATTAAATAATTAGTGACTTTCGAAAGTTTTGGTGTTTTCCCAATCGTCTTGATAGTTACAACATTCAATAGTGGTGTCATTAGAAGCGGTCAAAACTAAAGGTTGTTTTGGATGTATAATCTTTGTGAGCTTCAAAAGATTTTACCAATTCCATAGCCTATATATCACAGACCCTAAATGATTCAACAAAATTCAACAATTAAATCTATAGATCTATCTGAATATAAAATAGAAGGTTAAGGTGCTACTTTCTTATTAAATGCATAAAACAACAACAAAACTCTAATTCTTCTTTATAACTATCTTCAAATTTACAATTAAACCCTACAAAATTTAAATAATGTAAAAAAAAAAAAAAGAAAAAGAAAAAAATTAAATTACTTGTGGTGTTTTTTTTTTTTAGTGATGGAAATGTAATATTAATTAATATAATTGTTTTATTATTTTTAATTTTTTTTTGGTATTATATCACCCATCATTTTATTATAGAAATAGGATGATTTAGAGTGATGGTTATTATACATTAAATGTTTTATGAAATACACAAATTTATTTATTCAATAAAAATAAAAATAAAAATTAAAATAAATAAAAATTAAATTATAAAAAAAAAATCAAAAGAAATTTCTCAACATGACTTTAAAGTTTTTTATTTAAAATAAATAAATAATCAAATAAATAAATAAATAAATAAATAAAAAATTTTAATTTTTTTTTTAAAAATTTTTAATTTTTTTTTTCATATTAACTATTGACAAATAATTTTTTATGTTTAAATTAAACAGTTGGCATCATATTTCTTTGAATGATTCAGATTGCAATGGTTTACAAAATTGGTAATTTTCATTTTTAATTTAATTAAAAAAAATAAAAATTTATAAATTCATTTCCCAAACATATCAGCCACTTTTTATAATAATAATAAAAAAGTGTGTGGTGGGGTTATAATTTAATTTTTTTTAATTTTTTTTAATTTAATTAATTTTTTTATTTGGATGATGTGTTTAAAAAATAAACAGATGATCACTACTTTTATGATAGCTACAGATTAAAAATTTAATAGAATGCACAAAAAAAGGAATACCGAGTTTGAATCTAATCTATTATATTTACAAAAGGAAATTATTATAATTTTTATTATTGTTAAATTTTTTTTTTAATTATTTTTTCAAAATAAATTTTATAGCACTATTTAAATTAATTTTTTTTTTCGAATTCATTTTTTTTTAAATTCAAGCAATCAATCAAAAGTAATAGTAATCAGTTCAGCTTAATTTTTCTTTGTTGTTAAATATCATATAATCATATTATTATATATATTTTTGTAAATATTTTTATATATATATTTATTTATTTTATATTTATATATTTAATTTATTTTTACATATTTTACCCTTATATTTTAATAACCATGGGTAATATTTTTTCAAAAAGAGTAAGTATCGCCTATATAACAAACATTATAAACAATAATTAATATTTATTGTTTTATTTATATTCAGAGCACCCTTTTTGAAAAAAAGTATTCGCTATGGAATCCAATATTGGAGACCAAAATTAATAGCACAAAAAAATTCCATTATAACATTTATAAGAAAATTTTTTTCATTTTTGTTATAATCGAATTCATATTAGCATTTTTTTTATATAATGAAATTCTTTTTAATATATATATATTATTTTATTGATATTAACATTTATATTATCATTTTTAGATTCTCAATTTTAGCAAATTTATATAGATTATTATTTAAAAAAATAATAAAATATAATGAAAAAAAATTAAATAATTTATATATTGGCCTTAATAAATTAATTGATGAAAGAAAAAAAGAAACAAACTACGAGAATACAAAAAAACTTTTAGAACAATATGAAAGTTTTAAAAATAGGTATCAAATAGTATTCATTATTTAAATATTATATCTGTAGTAATGTAGTGTCTAATAATTTTTTTTTAGATATTAACAATAAAGACCAAGAGGACCAACATCAACAACCACCAGAACAACAACCAACCCCACAACAACAACCAACCCCACAACAACAACAACCAACCAAACAAACAACCGAACAACCGAACAACCGAACAACCAACCAAACAACAACCAACCAAACAACCAACCAAACAACATCAACAACAACAACCACCATTCATTTATTTTATTATTATAAAATGGTGGTTAAAAAAAATGTATTATTATTTATTTTCCGACACAAATTTACTATATTTTGAAAATTGTGGAAACTGTGTAGGAAGAATGCCAAGTGAAGTCCCCCCAAATAGTAAGTTTTATTTACTTTAATAAGTACTTTTAATTTTTTCTTTATAACTCATACTAATTTTTTTAAATAAAGTTCCTTTGTATTATATGCGGATTTATTAATTATTCAAGCGACACTGGCAGAAAAAAAAAAAAATAAAAAAAAAAATAAAAAAAAAAATATTAGAATTATAATTATAAAAAATAAAAATTATAATTATAATTCTTTTAATAGATAAACAGCAATAGAAATAATAATATTAGATAATATAAATATTAGAATATGTTACCTAGAAATCAAAAAAGAAATAGACTTGTTCAAAGAATTTATCAAATTTGTTCAAAATCCAAGGAGGTAAAGATCCAATCAACATACAAAAGACCTCACAAATAAATCAACACCAATGAATTTTTTCTTTCTAATCAACTACTTGATGAATATCAGACATTGTTCTGGCCAAGCAACTATGGTATCATTGAATGGTTTTAGATGAAGAAAAGATTTAGTTGTTCCTATCCGGCAGCATCCAAAAAATTTAAACAACTTTACACAAACTCTAATCTCAGTAAATCCGTTATGTGTGTTCAAGAGAGATAGTTTTCTCAATGACCACCCTGATTTCACTATTTTAAGATCTGCTGCTTTTATTTTATTTATATTTAAAATTTTTTTAATCAATCAAAATAAAGATAAAGATAAATTCTTTTTATAAAGTTTTTTCTATAAAAGTTTGAAATTAATTTAAAATTTCACTAAAATTCTTTAAAGTTTCTATAATTGTTTTTAAATATAAAAAAATAAACATAAAATATTTTATTTAAAAAATTAAATTCAAATTAAATAAATGGTTATAGATTTAAAAACAACCTATAGCCTTAAAGAACATCCCAAAATACCCGATACATACTATCCCTTATGTCAAAATTATAAACTAAAAAACTAAAAAAAAAGTCAAAAAGAAATTATCTTTATCTTTATTACATTTTTTATTTTCTTATGGTTGGAACTTTTTTTGAACGTATTTATCCATTCTTTTAACAAAACATATTGTTCTATATCAGTTCTTATGTTATGTTTTTGGTGTATATACATCTTTAGCAAAGTGATAATCTTAAGTATTAATTGGAGTTGTATAATCAATTGAAATATAATTTCTTTTTCTATATTTTTTGATCTCTAAACAAGTTTGACTTTGAATTCTGATTCAATACACCCACTTTCTAATTTTTCTATTTGAGAATTATATTTTTATTTATTTTTTTTTTAATTTTTTTTTAATTATAATCCGCTCTTTTTTTTAAAATTTTTTTTTTTTTTTTAAATTTTGAATTTTATTAATTATAATATTTTTATTTTCCTTTCAAAAACCTTCACAAAACCATATTGATACTAACACTAATATTATGGTGCTATTTTTCACTTGTGTTGATGCTTATTCACTCCTCTTTAATAATAAAATGACAATATTATATTTCAAAAAAAAAAAACTATTTAATAAATCATATTTTTGTTTAAAAAAAACATTATAATACCAATCATTGTTGTTTTTATTTTTTCGTACATCACCATTAATCTAAAAATATAATATAAATATAATCATTTTAAATACTAAAAACGAATATAATATTATTTTCTTTTTTATTAATAAAAACCTCAACCAATACAAAACCAAAACAAAAGGTCGAAATATTGTTTTTTTTTTTTTTTTTTTTCCAAAAAAACAATAATCAATATTAAATTATAATATACGTATTCATAATTATATTTATTTTTAAAATGTATGTATTTATTTTAGTTAAACTAAAACCTCAACAAATCCAAATCAAAAAAAAAAGGTAGAATTCTACTATTTTTTTTTTAAAAAAAACATATTATTCTACACATTTTCTAAATTAGCTCTATAAATAGACCCAAAAAATAACTAGATTGCATCTTTTACAAAGCTTTTAATCTTTCTTTTTTCTTTCTTTTTTTTTTTAAAAGCAAAGTTTTTTTTTTTTTTTTAAATTTTTAAAATTTAAATATTGCGCTTATTTACATAACTGCTGTTTTGTAATAAAATATATTTATAAATTGGCTTAACAATATTTTTTTATATTAATACAACATATTATTTATTATTAATAAAAAAATTTTGAAAAAATTTTAAAAAAAATTTAAAAAAAAAAAAGGGGGAAATAACCACACATTTACATAATATATTAATTGATTATGATTTAACTGTTTTTTTATTGATTTTTAAACACCTTTTAAATTAAAAACTTTTTTTTTTGTTTTTAAAACTTAAAAAAATAAAAACTAAAACTTTGAAATTGACTTTAAAAATGGAACTATTTGGCCCCAAACTTAGAAACCCCTTTTTTTCTAAAAATAAACTAAATTTTTTTCCCTATATATAAACCATGAAACAAAAAAAAAAAAAAATATATTTACAAATATAAAATATAAGAAAAAAATTAAATTTTGGATTTTTATAGATAAATATTATAAAAAAGAAAAGTATAATATTTCTTTTATATTTTTAGTTAAAATAAGAAAAGGATATATAAAAATAACTTTATTTTTTAGACTTTATTATTATTATTTGGATAGTAATACTATTGTTATTATTACAATATTCAGCATTATTTAATAAATTGAATAAAAAACTATCTTGGAAATGTTTCTATGCTTCTACCTGATATGAACTCGATGTTGAATTTCTATCATTACTAAATTTTTCATCTGCACTATAGCTATCATTTGATTCTGTCGCTGTATTTTTATTATTACTATTATTTTGTTGTTGTATTTGTTGTTGATAATATTCTATATTGGAATAATCTATTGAATATCTACGCAAATTATTATAATCTATTGGTTCAATTGGTTCAATATTAGTGGCAAAACATTTAAATACTTTTAATAATATAACACCATGTCCGTCGTTAAATACCAAAGGCAAACTGTAATATAAAAGAATTACTAATCTATAAAGGACAAAGAAAACTTTACTCGTTTCTTCTTTGTTATTGAAACTGGTACCAAAAATCCCTATAAGCAAAGAAAATATTCCAAACAAAATAAATAGGAAGCAGAATAAGAAGAACACATCGAACTTTATAAATAAGTGTGGATCAAGACCTTGAACGTTGCAGTTTTGACTTTTTTTTTTATAAATAACAATACCGACTATAAAAAACAACAATAACAAAATTAAAATATAAATTAATATTATAATATTTGTTGCCTTCCAAGTAACACCAAATACAAATAAGAAAACTTGTAATATATACCAAACTAACAACAGGGCTTCGATATAGTATTTATATTTCTTAATTCTACCAAATATCTTCTTTGACAATACATCGTCCCTTAAAAAAAAAACAGCTGTCAACATGTAAGATGAAATGATACAGGAAATAGCCGCCATATATAACCCTGAGTGTATAATAGTTGATGGAATTACAAAAAATTGGAGTATTTGCTTTGCCACTAATAAGAAACTACCGATTATATTTAGAGTTGGAATAGATAGTGATTTAAAATTTTTATTAGGATTCTTGAATCTATTATAAAATGATTTTACATATAATAATCCTATCAAAAAGTAAAAAAGGGAATAAATCGCAGAGAAGCTTGAACAAAACTGGTAGTTGCAAAAATCGTAATGGACAGAGGGATCACAGAAACATTTTTTACTTTCCTCACAACTTGACATTACCCTAAATTGGTTACTTGAGGTATTTTTATCCATTTTTTTTTAAATTTTTAAAACTTGAAAGTATATTTAAAATAATTTTTATTTTTAAACTTTGATTATATAATTAAATATTATGGACTATTATAAATTAAACTATTATTAAAAAAACTATGGTAAAATATTTTTAATAGATAGAAAAATAAAAAAAATATAAAAAAAAAAAAAAATTTTAAAATAATAATAAAATTGATTAAACAAATTAAAAAATGAAAATAAAAATAAAAATAAAAATAAAATTAAATAAATAACTAATAGGGGTATTGTTAAAAAATATTTTACATTTTTTAATAAAAACTTTTTTGTAATGCGTCTAATCCTGTTGAAATGAGTTTACATGCAATTAAAAATAGGATATATTGAAATGAAAAAAAATAAAATGAAGAAAAATGTGTGAGATTTGCAGATTCAAAAATTATAAATGAGATTATTTACAATAAGTTAATTAAAAAAAAAATTAATTAAATTATGAATTTAAAAAAAAAACGAGTAAATCATAGGAACTTTTCCAACTCCATATTATTTTAATATTTTTAAAAATATAAACAACAATTTCGAACTCACACACTTATATCTCACCCTTATTATAGTAAAAAAATAAAAAATTACTAAACCATATATAGATATTGCCACTAACCACATGTGTTAGTTTTTTTTTTTTTTTTTTTTTTTTTTTTTTTTTTTAAAATCCATATTAAATTTTCATTTTATTATGTAAAAATAAATTTTTTTTTAAAATAATAATAAAAAATAATGGCAACAACAATATTCCCCAGCTATGTAACAACAATAGCAACATTGTTTTTTTTTTTTGTATGTGTTTTATAAGGTTAAAAATTATCGTTATTCGGAGTTTTTACCATTTATTTATTTAAAATTTTTTAACCTAATTAGGAAAAGGTAAAATTATTTTTTACTATTATAAAATCGTCCCTAAGGAAAAGTTTTTTATTTGAAAAATATCTAATTTAAAAAATGATAAATTAAAAAAAAAAAAAAATTAGATATTGAAAAATATCTAATTTTTTTTTTTTTTTTTTTAATCATTTTTTTTTTTTTTTTTTTTTTTTTTTTGTTATATTAATAAAAACCGAAATAAATATCGTATATAATTACTATTATTGTACAAATACAAGAAATACAATGATAAAAATCATTATATTTATTTTATTAAATATTATTTTATTTGTATGTGGTACCACTTATGTAAACTTTGATCCACATCCAAAGTGTTCACAAGATGTCGGTGTTGGAATAGGATATAGTTGGATTACAAACAAATGTTTAAATTTTGGACAAGATGGTAGTTATTTAGTTGAAATTGACCAAAATGACCAAAACAATGTAAATTTTTATTTCTTTAGTGATCCAAAGTCCCAATGTAATAAAGCAGAAAACAATGTTACCAAACAATACAACATAAACAACTGTTACCAAGTACAATGGAATTTAGACGGTGCTTTTTACGATGTTACAAACTATGCCAAAATGAGCATTGTAGAAGACCCTGGATACATCCAACCAGAAGGTTATCGTTATACACTCTACCAAACCCAAGATACCCAATGTCAAGCAGACTATTTATACTACCAATATTATACCAATGGTAACTATACACAATTAATTTTTTATAACAAATTTTTAGTTTATTAATTTTATATTTTTTTATTTTTTTTTAGGCATCAAATTCCATAATACTATGCAAACCTTCCTTTATGAATGTGTTGATGATGTTCCATTTGAAGTACTTTGTACCCAAGATTTACCATGTATTAACAGTACTATCGAGTTTAGATGTGTTACTTCAGAATCAGGCCCATATTTACACTCCATTACCTGCTAAATAAAATATTATAAAAAAATATAAATTAAAATAATAAATAAAATACAAACCCCCAAAATAGAAAATAAAAATATAATTTTTAAATTTTTTAATTTCTATTTTAATTTTTATAATTATTTTTAAAACTTAACACTAACAATATTTTAAGTTTACCACACACTTAATTTTAAAATTAATGAGAATTAAAAACTAAAGTTTAAAAAGATATTTTTCTTTTTAAAATTTTATTTTTATTTTAAACATATTTTAAAAAATGAAATTAATAAAACTATTTTCCTCATTAGGAAATATTATTATGATTAGTGGAGTATTTCTTTTAATATTTTCATTACTACTATTCATCAAAATTAAATTTCATTTTGAAATAAATCTACACATAATCTCAATACCCCTCTATTTACTATTAGTATTATCAATAATATCCACATTTACAACTTTAAAGAATATTATAAATTGGAAACCTGTAAGTATAGGAAAATTAAAATTATATAATAAAAAATTATAATATTAATAATAATTTTTTTTTATAGTTGTGGTGTATCTATATTGCGGTATGGTTTATTTTTTTAACAATTACAAATGAATCTGTTCAAAGAAAATGGGAATTCAATAAATATTTTAAAGGATTTATTGCTATTCAATCAACTATTCTATTTGCTCTATTTATGTTGGGTTTAAAAGATCTAATATTATTTATTGGAAAGATTAAATATGGTTTTAATATTAGATATGTAAAATACATATTTACAGTTTTAATATCAGTAATTAAAATACCTGCAATTATTTTATTCTGCTTAAATTGGGTACCATCAGAAAGTAAAGGTGAATACTACTTTTCATATAGTCTACTAGGATGCATGTCTTCTTTTTTTGTTGCTGATATAATTACAATTGGTTTTTGTATTTCATACATGTCATATTCTTTTTTTAAAATATTTACAAACCAAGCTGATTTATATCCGATTATGGGTTTTCCGATGATTATAATAATAATCATTTCTATTACATCTATTATATTTAAAATATTTGTTTCTCTAATCATAGATTATAAACATTCTCTTAATCTATATCTTTTATTTTCACCAATAGTGTTCGGTGAATCTTTAATTATTTTGCTAGGATATAGTTTAAAAAAGTCAGGTTATACACTATCAAATATTTTCCCAAATAGAGAAGAAAACATACCAATAATCAATTACATAATTTAAAAAAAATAAAAAAAATATAAAAATAAAAAAGGTAAATTTTTTTTTTTAGTGTGATATCAATATATATATTAATTGATATAATGGTAAATTAATAATTTTTATTTAAAAAATTTTTAATTAATAAATAAATAAATAAATAAATAAATAGTTTTTTTTTTGTTTTTTTTTTTTTCGGATTTTAAACTTGTTAAAATTTTGTGTTATCTATTTAAACGAGTTTCTTGAGACCTGGTACTTTTGATACTACACGATTAGCACCGGAGTGTGGATGGAATCTAGCAAAGGCTACAGTACCACCAACAGCAGCAATGATAACGAATAATGAGCAACCAGCAGCAATAAGACCAATTTGCCATGGAGCTAATAATGGTTCAACAATAATTGAACCTTTTTGATTACGATTTGAGAAATTGTTATTACGAGTTGACATGTAATAATAGGTACCAGTATTTGACATTTTTCTTGCACCACCATCGAAACGAGTTGGAGCGGCATTTAAATACATACAATTTTGTGGATCTTGTTCAATGTCATTATCATTGGCATTGGTGGCTAATAAATCTTCGTATGACTTGCAACCTGTTTGATCTAAAAGAGCAAATTTAAGACGAACATCCTTATCTGTGAATAATGGTTTACTGCCGAGTTCATCATCTTTTAATGGAATATTGTGATTGAGTGATTTAATTTGAACCATATTTGATCTATCAGTACCTTTACGACCACTGCCATCGTTACCTTGTGGATTGTAATCACAACCAGTCCATTGGAAGTGAATGTATTCATTCTTTTTAATTTTGAGTGCATGTGGAACAAACATGTATTCTTGAGCTGGATAAGAGTTGACAATGTTACCTCTTTTACCTTTGACTAAAAGATTCCAAATCTTTTTACCTCTTAATTCTGGGGTTCTTGCTTTAATACGGAAAACATGAGTACGATCTTGGAAAGTTCTACCATATTGATTTGGATTGATATTGATAGTAACATTATTACCTGGGCTGAGTTCGATATTTGGATCATTGTAACTGACTGAGGTATTTTTATTATCACGGTAATCAGTGAACTCATCACCATAACCCTTGATATCAGAAGTTGAAATATTGTAACGAATACGTAATACACATTGACAAGTGCCTGTTTTGATACATGGTTCTTGATCAATGCCTGGAAGAGTCCAATTGAAAGTAGCTGGAGCACCACCATGTAAAGTGTGACCGAGATGATTGACAGCAGTCCATTCAGCTTTATGACAGCTTGGTTTACCAATACCGTGTGATGGGACTTCAGTCCAAGTACCTTCATTAGCGCATTGTTTTGGATCAATAGTTGCAAATTGTTGATTAGAATTGGCACAATAGTATTTGGATTTAACATTTTGTGATTCTGATTGATAATATTTGCAGAGATCTTTGTTATCAGTGATTACGGCAACATCTTTCCATGGTGATGGAGCCCAGTATGGGTAGTAATCACGTTCTTCTTGACATTCATAACCATAACGAGTACCACCATTACTTTGACGAGTTCTATCGGCATTTTGGTTGTTATTTGGATCGAGTTGATTAGCAGTGAAAAGACCTCTATTACGTTGACGTTTTGTGCAATTTTGGTAATAATAATAGGATTCGTGGAGACCATAAACAAAGGTATCAGTATTTTCTACCTTTTCTACAGCTTGTTCTAAAGTATTTCCGATAGTATTTGTATTAGTACCATCACGAATTGACTCCCATGGAGCAGCTGTAGCAGAATCTGTACACATATATTGAATGACGATATTACATTCGGTTTCGTCACTACCACAACCATGTTGAACTGTCCATTGGACTGGAAGAATTGAACCTTCATACCATTCTAAAGCATCACCTCTGCAATAACCACCTTTGGCATTATTTTGAGTATTAAAAAGACGTTGAGCGTTATCTCTATTTTGGCCTGTTTCTTGATTACGATTATTACTAAATGGTGGAGCATGGCCATAAATATCTGCATATACCACAGATACAATAATAAATAATACTAATAAAATTTTTTTATTCATTTTTTAGGGTTACTATTATTATTATTGTTTTTAAAAAATTTGTTTGTTTGTTTTGTTCCCACAAATGATTAATAATATTTAAAAAAAGAAAATAGGTTATAAAAAAAAAAAAAAAAAAAAAAAGTTAGTTAGGAGTTTTTTTTTTTTTTTGAAAATTATTATTTTTATTTAAATTATTTTAACTTATTTTATTTTATTATAAAATAAAATTTTAAAATAGGTGTGGATATTTATGGGGTGTGTTTATAAATATGTGTGAAGGGTGCCTAATTATGACATGATTTGTGGATTAGCTATATTTATTTTGAATGTGGGTGTGTGGTGTTTATAAAAATTGATTAAATCTTAAAACAAAATGATTTTTTTATTGATGTTATTTTTAAAATATATGCAGGTTCTAAAATGATTTGATTAGATTATGTTTGATTTTAAACTTACAATAAATAAATAAATAAATAAATTAATAAATAAATAAATAAATAAATAAATAAATAAATAGGGGTTTTTTTTTATAATACAAATAAATAAATAAATAAATAAATAGGGGTTTCGTGTAATATAAATAAATTTATATTATACAGAAATTATTTTTTGTCTTATCTAAAAAAACAATCTGTGTTGTGAAAAATGAAATAAAAAAAAAAAAATTTTTAAAATCAACAAAAAAAAAAAAAAGAAAAAAAAAATAATTTTTTTTTAAATAAAAAAAAATAAAACTCGTAAAACGCGGTGTTTTTTTTTTTTTTTTTTTTGGTTGTCATATTGATATTAAATATCTATTACCCATGGGTTGTGAGGGAAAAAAATGATAAATAAATGGTTTAATAAATATCTTTTTTTTTTATTTTATTTTTTTTCATTTTTTTTTATTTTTTTTTTTTGTAAAATTTATTATAAATTGTGGAAATGAGTACTAACACGTTGTCTACAAAAAAATAAATTGAGATCTCCTATTTACACACATAAAAAAAAATCGATTTTCAAATAATTTTTCCCCAAATCAAGTTTAAAATTTTTTTTTATGATAAAAAACCATTCTTCCACACATACAACTTTGATATTTATTTATAATGATATAAATAAATTGTTTATTTTATAATAAAAAAAAAGATATTTAATTTTGTGATAAGGAGTTTGGTTTGTTGTTATAAATAAATAATATAATATCAAAGATCCATTTTACTATAATTCTATTAGGAGGCAAAAAAATTATCCCCCATTTTAAAATATCACTAATCACATATATCAAATTTATTAAAAATAAAAAAGTAATTGTTTTTTTTAACTCAATCCACAAAAAAGCCATCCACAAAAAAAATCAAAATAAAAAATATTATCATAACAATGTGATAAATTAACAATGTGATAAAATCCATGTAATGAATAAAAAAAAGGTAATTAAATAATTTGGATATGAAAATAAATAATAAATAATAAATGATAAATAATAAATAATAAATAATAAATAATAAATAATAAATAATAAATAAATAAGTTTTTACAAAATTTTTTTTTGTTTATTTGAAAAATATTTTATTTTATTTTTTTTTATTTTTTTTTTCCAAAAATTCAATAAATAAACAGTTTACTCCCATTATTAAATTTTTAAACTTGCCTAAAAATTTAAATTAAAAAATAAAAAAAATAAAAAATAAAATTAGTTTTGGTGGTTTTAGAGTTTTAGTTTTAATTTTAGTTTATAAACTTTATTTTTTATTTATTTTTTATTTTTATTATTTATTATTTTATTTATTTGATATATATAGAAGTGTTAAAACTATGGTTTGGGCTTAACGTATGATTCTATTATTGATTTATTATATATTTGATATATATAATATTTTGAGTATTTCGATTTTTCAATATATAGCAAACACATTTGCAAAATTATGGTGTTTACTCGAAATAATAAAAAATCTTTAATTTTATTTTTTTTTATTTTTTTTTTATTTTTTTTTTAGATTATTCATTCATAAGAGCCATTATAAAAATACCTCCTCTTTTTTTTTTTTATTAAAATAAAAATAATAATAATAATAATAACTATTTCTTATTTTATAAAATAAAGATATAGAAACTTTTTTTTTAAATCGGTGTGTTATTTTTCTTTTTTTGTTGTAATTAAAATAATATTTTTATAAAATTACTTTTTTTGGATTTTTCATTTTTTATTTATTTTTTATTTAAAATTTTAATTATTTGTTTTTTATTTTTTAATTTAAAATAAAATTTTTTTCAAATTTTTTTATATTATCATTATTTAAAAATTATTATTATTAATTAATATTATTTTAAAAATTTTTTTTTTTTATTTTCAATTATTTTTTATTTTATTTTTTTAATTAACACCTTTTAAAATTTTTTTTTTTTTTCTATCTTTTATAATCTTTACTAATTACTTAAATAAATAATAAATATTAGTAATTAATAATAATAAAAAAAAATAGTTATAATTCAATAATAATAATAATAATTTTTTAAATAGCTAAAAATAATAATTATTATATTTTAAAACAAAATTAAACATTCGTTTTTTTTTTTTTTCTATATACTCTAATAAACCTTTAATAATAATAATAATAATTTATTTAATAATAAATTTTAAAATAATAAAACACAAAAATGGAAAGTAACATTTCAATTTTAAAATCAATGTTCCCAAATAGTTCAGCTGAAACTATTGTTGCTTCATTACAAGCTAGTAATTTCGATTTGGACCAAGCAATCGATAATATGTTAATTCAATCTGCAGCTGAGGAGCAAAGAAAGAAACAAGAGGAATTGGAGAGAAAATTATTGGTTGAACAACAAAAACAACAACAACCAATTCCACCACCACCAATGCCACAAGTTGAATCTGAAGAAGACAAGATTCTCAAAGAATTTTTATTCCTTGAACAACAACAAAAGCAACAACAACCAATCCCAATCCCACCACCAATGCCACCAAAGGCCCAAATCGTTGCCCCACCACCAGCTCATATTCCAATCCCACCACCAATGCCACCAAAATTAGAAATTGTTGAAGAAAAAGAAAAATCTAAAGATGTTGGCCTTTTAAGAAACATTTCAAATACTTTAAGAGAATTAGAAAATGAAGTTAAAAACTTAATCATGGACCCAAGAAAAGAAAATAAAGAAACAATTGTAATCAAAGAGCAAGTTGTTGTAAATCCAAATGAAAATAATAATAATGAAGTTGTTGTTAACAAACATTACAGCGATAATAATAATAACAATAATAATAACAGCAATGATATCAAGAAGGATGAAATCGTTGTTAATCCAAATCCAAATAATAGTAATAATGAAGTTGTTGTAAATAAACACTTTGAAGAAAATAATAATAATAATAATAATAATAACGAAAACAATTCTCAAAAAGATGAATCAAATATTCCAAATGAAGTTAAAGTTGCTATTGAACAATTAAATTCAATTTTCAATTCCTCATTAGAAAAAACCGAAAAGATTTTATCTGAACTTAAAGATGAAATCCAAAGTTGGAAGATCAAAGACAATGTTAAAACTTTCACAGTTTCTGTCAGAACTGAACTCTCAGAAATTTTATCTTCATTGGCTATTTTTATTTCACCATCTCAAGAATATCAAAGTGTAAATACCAATGAACCACAACCAATTCCAACAGACCTTCTTTAAAAATTGTCACTTTCTCTTTCTCTTTTCTTCTCTCTTTTTTGTGTTAACTCTATCAAATATTTTATTTATTAATTTGTAAACTATATATAATTATATATTATCATTATATATTTATTATTTATATATATATCTATATATTATTTATTCATAATAAAATTATACCATTATTTTTTTAAACCTATCCTTTATTCTATCTTTTTTTTTTTTTTTTAAAAAAGAGCTGTGCATTAACTTTTATTTTATTAAAATACTAACTTATAAAATTTCTTTTTTTTTCTTTTTAAAATTTATAGGAAGAAGGTTTAAATAAAAGAGAATTAAAAAGAATCGAGTTAGAAAATAAATTAAAACAACTAAAAGAATATAACAGACAACTTGAAGAAGAAAGAAGAATTGCAATTGAAAGTAAAAATAAAAAAACAGAAAACAATTTAACAAATAATAATAACAATGCTAGTGATAATACCAGTGCCGTTGAGGCCCCACCAACTTATTATTATCATCAACCAACTCCACAATCTCACCCACAATTTTTTATAAATAATAACAATAATAACAATAACCAATAAATAAATTTTAATTAGTTTCTTTTTCTCTTATTTGGTATTTACAAAAAATTAATATTTTTTTAAAATTTAAAAAAATAAAAATCATAGTTTCTTTTTTATATAAATATTTTTAAAATTATAGTATTATTATTAAGATTTCTATTATTTAATTTTTATACTATTATTTAATATTTACTATTGTTATTAATTTTTATCTTATAATTTGATAGATGTTATTATTCTTTTTTAAAATCATACCTTGATTATTTAAAGTACCCAGTATGTCATCTAAATTATCATATGGTAGTTTATGGTCTTGAAGAATTTGTTTAAGTTCTTGTTTTGAAAATTCTAATTTGTTTTGTCTTGATGCCTCTTTTAGGAAAATAGAGAAATAGCTTTTAACTTTTGAACTATTACTCATACCAGAAGCTCTTCTAAAATCTATATTTCCATGTTCATCTTCGAATGTATCCAATAGAGAATCCCTCATAATTTCAACAATATCGATTGCATCTTGTTCGGTAACAATAATACGAAGCTCTAATTTAGCTCTTGCTTCTGCTAAACGAATAAGGGATTCTAATTGACGGGTTGTTACTGGCATTGAGTCCGAGCTTGATGAATTACCTCTTAGTTCTAAATAAAAATCTTGAATAACTTGAATGGCCTCTTCTGATAGTGTTGGATGTACATACTTTTTTGCATAGCTGATGTATTTTCTTAAAAGTGGTTGTGCTATTAGGTTCATCTTTTGACCCGCAGGTATTTCTAATTTCTGTTTTAACGGTAAGCTTTTGTCGACCTCATCTTCATCGCAGTAGGTAGATTCGTCAGTTTCACCCCCACCCCTTTGTGCTTTTCTTTTTTTTGTATCCAAAGTATCGTCACTATGAAGATTCATAATATTGCTCGAGATGATTTGATCTTTTTGTGTATTTGGTTTATCCAATAAAATAAAAACTAAATCGAAACGCGATAAAAGTGGTGCGCTCATTTTTATATTTTCTGATACTGTTTTTGCACGATTGTAATGCCCACCCACAGGATTAGCGGCAGCTATAACCGACGTACGTGCTGGTAAATTACAAACAATACCAGCTTTTGCAATACTAACAGATTGCTGTTCCATTGCTTCTAACAGTGCAGCATGTTCTTCTTGCATTTTATCAAATTCGTCAATACAGCAACAACCTTGGTCCGCTAAAACCAATGCACCTGCCTCAATAGCAAAATCACCAGAGCCCTTTTCTCTTAATAATGTTACAGTTAAACCAGTTGTACTTGAATATCCACCGCAAACATAAACACCACGCGGCGATAGATGGTAGATTGATGTTAACATTTGACTCTTACCCAAACCTGGGTCACCAACGATTAATATATGGGGATCAGATCTTGTTGAAAGTTTATTCCTGTCACTGCCACCACTACGCAGAGGGTTGCCTCCAAATAATGCAAGTGTTAAACCTGCTTTGACTAATTCATGACCATAGATGGATGGACAGATTGAGTGCGCTATTAATTTGAATATATTGGGATGGTGCGCAATTTCTTTAATACCATACATATCTTTTACAGTAAAGGATGTTGTTTCCAATTTGCTACCACCACTTTCGTTATTTGCTCTCTTTGGACTATCAATAGAGTTTACATCAATATAAATTAAAAATACAGGTTTGCCTTGATTGTGAAATCCACTGCCTTCTTCGGCCCTTAAAACTTTTACTACACCACTAATTGTTACAATATCACCAGGTACTACAGTTTCAACCAAATCGTCAGATAATTCGCATTCAAAGGATTTTGGTATACCACTGGATTCTTTTTGATCAACATCCTCTTGAATTCTAATTTTTTGCCAATCGATTGTAATGGCGCTTGATCTATCAGGCTCGAATGATTTACCTTTGCAGCCGTATGTAGGACAACTAGTGGGTAAAATAACTTTGCCTTCAGTAAAATGCTGCATTGGTGTTTTTTGACCACATTTTGAGCATGTAAACTGCATTTGTGTTACCAGTGGTTTTACATTACCAACTCTAATGATTGTACCTTTTAATGAAACAAATTTGTCAATTAAATTTGCCTTTAATTTCTTTAATGGCAATAAAGGTTCAAAATTAAATAACCTTACATTAATCTTTTTCTTTGGTCTTTGACTCTCTGATAAATCCTCGTAAAATACTTGATATAAAACCACACCAATACAATTGATTACCATCTCTGGCTCATCTCTTAATTTAATATCAAACTGATCTTCTGGTTTATAAACTTGATTTTTTAAAAATTGATAACTTAGTTCGATAGAGTTATTTTCATCTGGTGCATAGATTGTCTAAAATTTATTGGAAATATAAAATAATTTTCAATTATTATTAAATTGTTTTTTATCATATATAAATATTATCAATTGCACTTACTTTGTTACAAATTTCTCTAAAATATGGCAATGATGTCTTGATAAAGTTAATTCTTTTTTCTAATATTTCTTCATCACTAATAACTTCATCCTCGGAATCCACAGATTTTGATTTTTTATTTTGAAAATATAGTTTATATCCAATTAACTGTTCTGCAATGGATGATTCGTCATTTTCGTTATTTCTATTATTCCTATTATGATTACCATTGTTATTTATATCATCTCTATTATTATTATTGTTCCGATTAAAAAACCCTTTTTTATAATTATTATTATTTGTAATTTGTTTATTCATTTAAAGTTTAAAAAAATTCAAATAAAAAATTAAAAAAATAAAAAAAAATTTTTTATTTTTTTTTATTTTTTTAATTTTTATTTGTTTTTATTTTTCCAATAATTTCTGAAATAAAGAGAAAATTGATTAACAAATTAATTTGATATCAAATTTAAATTTTATTTTTAAATATGTAAATCGAAAATATAACTTCAAATTAAATAAACCACAAAAAAAAAAAAAAAAAAAAAAAAATTAAATTAAAACATAAATAGTAATTATATATACATTTAAAATTATTTTATATAAAAGAAACTATTAGATTAAAATTTCCCAAATAAACAAATATTAATAATAAAAAAATAAAAAATATAAATTTAGATTGAATGATGATGTAATACCACAACAAATAAAAAAAATATCTAAAATTTTTATTTTTAAAAAAAAAAAAAAGAAAAAAAAAAAAAATTTTAAAAACAACTTGAAAAAATATTTTTTTTTTTCCTACATTAAATATTATAGCTCCATACTAAATAAAAATAATAAAAACTACGCACAATAATAATATTTTATATGTAAATAATATTGCTATATATTGACCACCATAAAATTTATTACTGGTAAAAAAAATGTCATATCAACCATTAAAACAACCACTTTTAAGTGAAGATTCCAATTATGAGTATGAAGAAACACTTTTAAAAGAAAGAAACGAACAGGCCAAACAACTCGCACAAGATGTGTACCATTTAAAGGGCGCAATGGATGATTTAAAGTATGTTATTATAATTTTAGAAAAAAAAAAAAAAAGATATTAATTTTTTATTTTAGACTTTTGGTAGACGAACAAGGTGAACAATTACAAGTTGCCAATGGTTATGTTGAACAAGCCGATATGGATGTTGAAGTCGGTATTGAAGAACTCGAACAAGCATATGTATATAAAACCAGATCAAGAAAGAAGATGATTATTATAGGAATTGTAGTAGCTATTATTATAACTATTGTCGTGGTTTCCGCCTTAAAAATATTCAAATTCAAATAATCAATCACCAATTTTATTCAATGTATCTCGTGTTTTTAAATCGATTAAAAATTTCTCTCTCATTTCCTTTTTATTAATAGTGCAGTGTAATACCCAAATTTATTAATTTAAAATTGTATATAAATATAACCACCATTTCAAAACTCAATAAATATCAAAGTTATCTATATTTATAACTTTTCAAAATAAAAATAACCCTCCTTTCTTTTTTTCTATTTTTTTTTTTTAATTTTTTTTATTTTTTATTTTTAATTTTTAATTTTTTTTTCTTTCGTTTTTTTTTTTTTTATAAAAAATGGGATTAATTTTTTCATTTTTTTTTTCATATTTTTTACTTTATATATATTCAATACATAAACCATTATTTATTCTTTTGGTGGTAGAAAAGGATGAATAGAAAAAAGCAAAAAAAATTAAATTCTCTCAATTACCAAAGAACAAAGAATAGTGATAGTAATAAAGATGAGGCTATATTAAATATCGAGTTTATTGAGAATTTATCATTATTCAAATTCAAACAATTATTAAATTCAGCCAGTAGTAAAGATGTAGAAAGAGCATTATATTCAATTATTAAAACTATCAGAGATGAAAAAGAAAAGTCTTTAGATGAAGACGATCAAGACGATGATGAAGAAATTAAATTAAACTATAAAAATAAAAATTTATCGGTTGTATTCGAATATTTAAAGCAATCACCACAATTGACCGAATTATTCACCATTTGGGACACTTGCATAGACAAGTATCAAGTATATCAGACATGTTATGCATTGTTATTAGAGTTTCTTGCTATTATTATTACACTTAACGACGACCCAGCATTGCAATTCCAAACTAGAATTTTAGCAGACAGAATCATCACAAACAGATTTCTAGATTTACAAAAGATCATCAATAGTTATTCTGATGAAACTGTAAACTTAACCTTAAATTGCTATAGACTATTATCATCAATTGTGCCATTATCAATTAAAATTGCAAAAAGTTTACAAACCAATATTGATTTTAGTTCAAATGTAAGATATACTTTTAAATTATTTATTTTTTAAAAATAAAATATTAAACTAATACTTTTTTTAAAATTTAGGCTTTTCAAGAAGCAATGACAGATATACCAAGTAATGGTGCTTACTTAGGAACAAGACCATATGTTTTAAGATTTTTATTATCATTTTTAAAACATCACAACTTAAAATTAAGTGAATTCATTTTAGAGTCTGAATATTTATTATCAAAATATTGTCATAAAATTCAATTAGATCATCATAACGTAATTATAAATATTATTACAATAATCTTGTTTTTTTAAAATATCTTACTAATAAAATAAATTAATTATATAGGTTATATTGGATTTAATCGAATCATTAGAAACTAATATATTAAAAGTTGATATTATACCAAAGAAATTAAAAATTAAATTCTTTTCACCATCATTCCTTTCAAAGATTGGTTTAGTATTTTCAAAAGATGATATTGGAGAAGAAAGTCGTCAATCAATTTATAAATTTTTAACAACATTATGTTGCTCACCAATACATGGTATTTGTTCATCAGATCCAAAGTAAGAATTTTTAAAATTTATAAAATATTACAATTAATATATATACTAATCTTTTTTTTTATTCAATCATTTTTAAAGATGGACATGGTTTAGAGAGAACGATTTACCAAGTTTTGAAAATAAATCAATTGTTTCATTGATTACAGAGTTAAACCCAATTGCATATCAAACACATCAGTCATTATTTATTAAGATTATCAATGCATGTCCAGATTTATTTACATCATATTTAAAGAAATTAGGTTCATGTGAAGTATCATTATCGTTAAATTGGTTAAATAGAACAACAATGTTAATCAAAACACTTTCATCACCAGTACCAACAGCACCAGTTTTAAAAATCACCAATAAATTATCAGAATCAATTCCATCATCACCAATGGTATTAATTAATTTATTAGTACCCCCACAAGTTAGCAATTTATCATTTGGTTTTGAAGTTTCAAACTTGGTCACATATAACCAATTATTAGTATTGCAATTATGTTTAAAAAGAGTTAATACAGTTTTAAGTTCGCTAAACCACTTTTTAATAGAAAAACAACAACAACAAGAAGATAGTCAAAAGAAAGAAAAAGAGATAGAGGTATTAATTGGCTTTATTGAAAATTTAAAGAATGGTATTAAGGAACGTTTACCCTCATTTAGATACTTTAAGGAACATTGTAATGAATTTAAATCATCAAGTACTACTTATGATCAATATATTTCAATCATTTCAGAATATGTTAAATTTTTACCAATAAATGAATTTTTAACTTTAAAGATGTTGGATTTCAATTTAATAGTTAAATCAGATCTTTACACACAAAAGCAATTTATTCAGTTAATTGGTTGCTCAAAAAGTTTCAACACTATTCAAAATTTATTTAATAAACAAGATTCAGCAAACTGTGGTACCCAATCTATTATTAATATGGTTTTAAAATTATACATGGATTCAAAACCAGAGATTAAAGAACTCTACCATCAATTAATTTTCAAATTAATTTCAATTAATAATATATTTTCAAGTGTTGATGGTGAAATTGACTATTGGTTAGAGTTTATATCTTTGGATAATATCGAATTCTTTGAAGCAACTCTCTTGAATGCCCATCAAAATAAATTCAACTATGTCAATTTAATTCAAAATTTAACAAAAAAATTATTTGGTAGTAATTCAAATCAACTCTATATTAGTCCAGTTTTGGTATCAGCAATATTCCAATTATTTACTGGTCTTCACGAATCACAATTTAGATTCTTATCCCAAGTATTAACCAACGTTTCATCACTATCAAAGAATAATAGTTTGTTAATTTTATCTATTTTAAATTTCATCAACCAACAAAAAACTAAAGATAAGGTCGAAGAATTAAATGAATCAAATATTTATAAAGAATTAGAATCGAATGATCCATTCAAATTTAATTTACCAGCTATTTTCAACTCTGCAATTAAATTTATTTACTATCAATCATTTAATAAGTCGATTGAAGGTAGCAATGATAAAATGGAAGATTTAGCTCAATTAGTTTTAGATTGCCAAAGTCCAAAAGAAATTAAATATATTATATCAAATAATGTTAATCAAACATTTTTAACACTCATTTCATCAAAAGATAATGAAGGTTCAAGATTCATTCAAGCAATTAAATTTATACCAGTACATTTATTATTATCTCAGTTTAATTTAATCGACAGCGAGAATAAAAAACAAACCATTGTATCAAATCAAATAATTAAATCGCAATTAATCAACTCTATCTCAAATTTATCAATCAGAAAATTAATTAATATTTTACCAATTTTAGAAAATTTAATTAACAATCAATTTAAAATTAATACTGATGGTAATCAAGTTGATCAAGTATTTGGTTTTTATTTTGATATTGCAGAAATAGTTTTCAAATTAGTTTTAGAGTCAAAATCACTAAATGGAATCCGTTCAATTGAACAATTTTTATCAAATAGTTTAATTTCTTCAAACTACTTGATTAATTTCAAATTAACTTTTAGTATGTATTTAATTTATTATATGATATTTCCCCAAAGATTTTTTTTTCATATATTAACCTTTTTTTTTTTAGATGTTTCAAAATTAATTTTAGTAATTTTTAACTTTAACAAAAATAATAACAACAATTTATTAAATAATATATTATCACCATTTATAACCAACATATTTAATCAAATTAATAAGAAATCAATTAAAGAATCTTCAAAAGCCAAAAACTTAAGCAATCAATTTATTTTATCCATTAGAGTATTGGAATTAGTATTACCATATTTAGATTTTAAGTCTTGTGTTCAATTATTAGAAGAATTTAAGGATCTAGATATCAAATCTTTAACAAATGAATCAATTTTACAAATTTATTTAGAAATTATAAACTCCTTATTAAGAATAACAAGTAATAATAACAACACCAATATTTTACCAAAATATTTAACAGTTTTCAATTTTGGTGACACCTCCAATAATAACATTATTAATAGTAGTAATAATGGCGAATTATTAAAATCAATCTTTATACAATTGATCGAAATATCATTATCTTTCGACAATAATAATTCAAACAATAACAATTTAATATATAAAATTACAATTGATCAATTTATTTATCAGTTTTTATTAAATGATATAAATCAAATTAATTTATCAGTTAATTATTTGAATTCATTATTATATTCAAGAAAAGAACTAATTTCAAAATATTTAAATTACTGCCTCGAAAACTATTCCCCAGTAACATCACAAAATATAATAATAATATTATTAGTTAATAGCTTAAGAAATAGCGCCAAAGAAGAAGGTCAATCAATTGAACTAAACCTAAATTTATTAGATTTTAATAGACTATTAAAGTTTGATGTCACTATTTGGTTACCATTAATGTATTGGTTGGTCATTAAAGAATCTAAAGATGAAATTTTGGGAAATGAAACATTATTAAATCAAATTTACGAATCAATTTCACAATCAAATATTTTCGAAAGAGATATAAATTCAAGCTTAATTTCCATTACTTTAGAACTATTTAAATTTATTTCAAATAAATTACAAGCAACTACATCAAAATTAAATTATTTATTATTATTTACCCACCAAGAAAATGAAGTAGCAGCACATGAATTCGACAACTCTGTATTAAAATCAATGGTATCAAATTATTCAAATAGCTTGTTAATTTGTATTAAAAACAATTTCAAGGATTTATTAAATTTAAATATTGCAAACCTTGGTGCCTTTAAAGCAAATTCAATTAATTTTGAAAATATTATAAAATTAATATTTTCAAACATCAATTCTGAAGAAACTTTATCTCAAAATTTAGAAATTATAGAAAAGATAATAGAAATGGAGTCATCATTCAAATATCAACTATACATTGATTTGATTTTTAAATCTATTATAAATAGCGATTTTATTTTAAATATTATTAAATCCGAGCAAACTCAAGAATCATCCCACCAAGATAAAGCATTTACAGAAGAAGAGGAAGAAGAGGAGTCATCAATTATTAAATTTAAATCAACTACCAACAACAATAATAATTATGAAAATTTATTAAAATATAGATTATTAAATATTTTATTAAATATTTATTATAAAGAACCATCTTATTGTAATTCAAATTTAAATTCAAAATTAACTTCAATTTATTTCAATATTTATAATGCAACTGTCCACCCAATAGATAAATTATTATTAAAGATAATCTACCAACATGAAACTAATGGCTATTCAATCCTTTCAGAATCAAATTATCTTTGGGGAAAACATTCAAAAGAAAGCTCAAGCATTACCCAATTATTATTATCGAATACAATTTTTAGTGGTACTATTTTCGAAAACTCAATTAACAACTATCCATTCGAAATGAATACATTAAATGAAAATAAAGATAAAACCAATGAAACAGATGATCTTATGGAAATAGATAGTGATAGTGATGAAGATAAAAAGCAAGTAGAAAAAGAAAAAGAGAAGGAAGAGGTTAACGATTTTAGTATCAATAAAGAAATGATCGCTAAATCATATCAAGAATACTCTTACGATCCAAGCTTTATACTTAGATTACTTACTTCATTATTAGACAGCTATATTTCAGAATATTCAAATTTTGATAGCCAACAAGAAGATTTTAGAAAAGAAAATATTGAAAATCTTTGGAGAGTATTACAATGTTTCTTTTATAATGGTCCATTCTCATTCACTGTTAGATCATTAAGCTCAAAAGATGTTGCTATTAGACAAATTTCTTACCAAATTCTTTCAAAATATCAAACACTTTTAGACACCTATCAAGAAGAACAAGCCAAAACTTTAGAGCAAGCTATCCAATTTAGTAAATCAAAGAAATCAAAATCAAAGAATAATAGCAAAAATAGCAATAACAATAAATCAAACTTTAATAACGAAAAAATTATTATTAAATTAATTCAAGTATTAAAATCAAGTGTTTTCGAAAAAGATCAATATATTCCACCAATTTTTACATTATTCTATTGTTTATCAATTAAAGTAGTTTCACTCAGATCAGATCTTAAAAGAAAATCAATTATCTCTTATTTCAAAGGTATTAGTTTACTTGATTTAGTACATATTCCAATGTTTTCATTAGTATTAAACTTCACATTGAACAAAGCCACCATTATCTGGATTTTAGAAATGATATCGATTGCCTTACCAGACCAATACACAGAAACACTATTAAAAAAGAATAATTCAATTTCCTCATTGCTTGGTTTATTCGATTCAAATGTTTCAAATAGTAAAATCAAATCTTTAATCTTAGAAATCATTTTAAAACTTTCAAACTCTTCCTCTGGTGGTCTCTATTTAATTACTAAGCAAGGTGTACTTCCATGGTTGTCTCTATTAATTTCAAACTCAAGTTGTCCAAAATCATTATTTGATCAAATATTTTTAATATTTGTTAATATTACAAAAAATATAAATAATATTGGTGCAAACTATTATAACTTTAACGAACTATCACAAATTTCAATAATTTTAAATAATTTATTAAAATTAATATGTATGTATATAAAAAATATATTTTAATTTAATGATAAAAATTATAATTAAAAATACTAATTGTTTTTTATTTAGTAAATATAAATTGGGATTTAGAATTTAAATACATAATTAACAATTTATTTAAATCATTAAATTTAATATTAAATTCAAATTCAAGCTCAATCAGACTTTCAACATTTGATATGGTTTCACTAATCAAGAGCTATAACTCTGCCATCGATAAAGAGTTCTTTGAATCTGAAAATGAAAGATTAGAATTACAAGAATCAATTGTTTCCATTATATCATATTCTAAACTCTCCCAAAACTCTCAAGCTGATAATTTATTCATTTTTAGTTGGATATTTAATTTATTAAACCAAACCAATATTAATGGCAGTAATAATAAATTGTTAAATTCAATATTAAAATGGATACAAGAATCATTATTAGGATCAAGAAAACAATTTATCGAACAATTAAATAATAATAATGAATCATCATCAAAATTATTAAACCAACTATTCTTTATTAATAACCAAATTGATATTTTATTACAACAACAACAACAGCAACAAGAATTTTTAGAAATTAAGAAATTAATTTGTAATATTTTAATTTTATTATTATCAGAATCAACTACTGTTAAATCAATACTTTCAAAGAACTATAACCAAGAAAAACTACTTAAATTAATCGATAAAATTCCGACCCCAGCCAATCAAAAGTCCGACGATATGTTAATGTATAAAGAAAATATTAATGATGTTTTACTTTATATTAAAAACCTATTCTTTAACTAAAATAAAATAAAATAAAATAAAATTATTTTATAAAATAAAAAACTTGTGTGTATATTTTTTTTTTTATATTATTTACAAAGGTTTAATTTTTATTGAAATACCATGTGTTTATATTATTATCATTATATTATTATTTATTATCCCCAAGCTGGTAAATCTGAATAATTTATAATTAATTGGTCATTATGACAAAAACATTTATATAATTCACCTAAAATTTCATCGGGGCTAGGTTGAAATACTTGATTTATAAATAAAAACTAATAATAGAAAAAGGGTTAATAAAATTAAACTATAATTGATTTTTAAAGTACATTAATGGATGTTTATATTTACTAATGATTCGTTCGATTTTAATTTTAATTGTGATCTTAATTTATCGATAACATTTTGAAATGAAAGGTTTGCTTGTAATTTAAATTTCTTTTGTTTTAATGCCTGTGCTCCACCTGCATTCTTAAAATATACAACAACTAAATGAATAATTTAATAAAAGTAAATTAGTAAAGTAATTTATTTTATAAAGTTTAAAATATATTTATATTTATGTATATTGATTTAAATATTACTTTTACTATCTGGTGTAATTTTTACTGGCTGTTGTGGTTGCTCTGTAGATGGCTGTGGTGATGTTATTGTACTATCTGTATTGGTTTCTTTATTTATTTCTTTATTTTCGTCCATTATTATTATGTTTTATTATTTTTTTTTTTTTAAATTATAAAATACAAAAAAAATAAGAAATTAAAAAAAAAATTAAAAAAAAAAAAAAAAATTAAAAAAAACTTTATTTTTTTTAATTTTTATATTCATTTTTGAATTTTTATCCTATTTATAGTTATTTAAATAGAAACAAAAAATGTAAAATGTAATAAACTGGAATATTAGTTTTAAAAAATTAACAAATGTATGTTCAGTAATGCTGTAAATCTTCAGAGATAGTGATCACCCAAAAAATAATTGCTTCAGTTCTATGAATAAATTAAAACAATGTGCCTTAAAAAATTCCAAACCATTCCCGGAGAGAGAGCAAACCAACACATAACTAAAAAACAAAATAAAAATAATAAAAAAATTAAATAAAATAATAGAATATTTTATAAAATTTTATAAAATTTTATAAAATTTTATAAAATATAAAAATATAAAAATATAAAAGTTTTATTTATTTGTCTATGTAAAATTAATAGATCTATTTATTTTATATTATTCTACTGTACTGTTTAAATTTGTCCTCTTGATTGGTAAAGAAATAACAATTATATTTCTTTATTTAGTATTTATTATTTTTTTTTTTTTCAAAATTTTTTTTAATTTTTATTTTTAATTTTTTTTTTTTATTTTTTATTTTATAATTTTAATTATTGCAGAATGTCAATCAAATTACTATCAACATCAAAATGTTTTGGAGGGGAAATTAGAAGATACTCCCATCAATCAGATACATTATCATGTGAAATGAAATTCCATGTTTATGTACCACCAAAATCTGATAAAAAACCATCCATTCTTTATTTTTTGGGTGGTTTAACATGCACAGATGAAAACTTTATTCAAAAAGGTGGTGCTCCTCAATATGCCGCCAATTGCAATATCTTTTTAGTTTGTCCAGATAGCTCACCACGTGGTGTACCAGCTGGTGAAGAAGATTGTTGGAGTGGTCCTGGTGCTGGTGCTGGTAATATACATTTTATTCATAAATATAAATTACTATTTAAATCGAAACTAACACATTATTTATATTTTAGGTTATTATCTTAATGCCTCAAATGAAAAATACAAGAAACACTATAACATGTATGACTATATCACCAAAGAATTATACACTCTTATTAGTACCGAATTTAAAGATTTAACAAACACTGAAAAACAATCAATCTTTGGTCACAGGTAAATACAATATTTAAAATACAATATTGCTGTTATTTAAAATATAAACCAATACTAAAATTCATATAACTTAATCAAATTATAGCATGGGTGGTATGGGTGCTTTAAATATTTTCTTCAAAAATTCAAATCTTTATAAATCAATTAGTGCATTTTCACCAATTTCAAATCCAATTAATTGTGAATGGGCTAGTAAAGCATTAAAATCTTATTTAGGTGATGATCAATCAAAATTGGAAGAATATGATCCAACATTTGTATTAAAATCCTACAGTGGTCCAAAAGTTGACCTTCTTGTTGATATTGGTACTGCAGATGAATTCTTCAATGATCTTAAAGTCGATAAATTAAAAGAAGTAAACAATCAAAACATTAATCTTACATTAAGACATCAAGACGGTTACAACCATGGCTATTTTTATGTATCCACCTTTATGAAAGATCATATCGAATTCCATTCAAAATATTTAAATTAAAAAATTTAATTAAAAAAAAAAAATAGTAATAAAAATAAAAATAAAAATAAAATAAAATAAAATAAAATAAAATACACTTCTTAACTTTTTTTTTTTTTTGTATTATTTTTTTTTGTTTTTTTTTTATTTAAGAATTTATTATTAATAATTTAAAACTATTAATATTGAATTTAATATTACTTTTATAGGGAGATGGGTGAGGAGGTTGATTGGTTGGTAGTATTATAAATCGAATATATAAAAGAATTGAGAAATAAAAGAAATAAGAGTTGAAGAAAAAGATGGTATATTGATGATTATTTTGTATATAAATTATAACTAATATTATTTTTTTCTTTTTTTTTTTTTTCTTTTATATTTTCCATTCCTTTTTTTTTTTTTTTTTTTTTTTACAGATACATAAATTTAAATAATGGTAAGTGAATGTGTTTTTGGTATTTTTATAGATTTTTGGTTTTTCTTTTTTTTTTATGATTTTCTTTTTCTTTTTTTTTTGATTTTTTTTTGGTTAATGAGTCACAATTATTTTTTTAATTGATTTATCATTTTGTTGATTTGTTTTATATTTATGTTGTTGATATTTATTTTTAATTAATATAGCCAGATAATTGAGCTTTATAAATTAAAGATAAAAATCTTGAACCGAGACATGGGGTACTGATACCAAGAGCTTGAGCTTCACCAGTAATTAATTCTTTAACGCTAAGATATTTACTATTGTTAACTTGGAATTTACCGCCTGGTCTGTGAATTCTTTGATGTGAAATACTGCCATTCTTTGAAACTTTTGAAATTGTATAAGCACCATATTCAGAGGTAGAGAATCTAACTAAAAATGTTCCTTCTGGTTTTTGTCTTAATCTATTTTCACTTTCTGATGTTGAAATGTCACCATGGAACCAACTATAAAAAAAAAACTAAAGTTAATAAAAATGATTATAAAAACAAAGTGATCATGTATAAAATTCTACATACGCGCATTCCATTAATTGTCTAATTTTATCTAAGATTTGGGCACCATCTTCCTTTAAGTTGCCGAACCAAGCTAAAACTTTACCGAATTGTTCCATTAAAACAACTTCTTCTTCATGTGGACCTTTTGGTGAACTGACAATAATTGATTTTAAGCATTTAAAGTTTAACTCAATGGTAGAACCATTAAGATTTGGTGAGAATTGGAGAAGATCTGACATTGATGGTGTATTTGAGTTTGTTAAACCAACGAAATTTGAAAAGACATTGATAAAGTCTTTCCAGCTAACTTCATTTTCGATTTTAAAATGATTCTTCCAAAGGATTGAACCATATTCATCTGGAATACAACAATCAATAATAACTTCCTCTAATGCTGAAACAATACCATCAAAACCTGGTCTAACTTCTGGATTTGGATCCCAACATTTTTGAATTAAATCCCTTAAAATCTTTGGGCAATGATCTGGGATGGCTGGTCTTAATTGTTGGTCACAAACAGCTTGAACAAATTTGAAGAAATTATCAAACTCTGGGAATAACTCTTGTCTAGTATAAATTTGCCATAAAACAAGACCAAAACTATATACATCTGCTTTCTCATTAAATAATTTACCTTGTAAAACTTCTGGTGCCATCCATAATGGGGTCTAAATAGAAAAAGAATGAAAAAAAATTAATTTTGTGTTTTAAAAAAAAAAGATTGATATTTTAATACGTACACCTTTAGCACCATCTGTACCATCTTTAAGATTTTCACCTTTTTGTTTAATTTGAGATAAACCAAAATCACAAACTTTAACAGTAAGGTTAGCATCAACTAAAAGATTGCTTGTCTAAAATAAATAAATATAATTAATAAAACCATTACTATAATAAATATATAATTAATATAATTACCTTTAAATCTCTGTGGATAAAAACTGGATTTGATGAATGTAACCATAAAACACCAAGAGCAGCATCTTTAGCCATTCTCATACGAGTAATTAATGGAAGCTTAACTAATGGATCCAATAATAATGATTCAAGATTACCTTTCATTAACTCTGTGCAAATCATAAGTTTACCTGGGGTTGAAGTGCAAGCACCAAGGAAAAGTACAATATTTGGATGGAAAATTTTACTCATAATAGCAACTTCCTTTCTAAAATCTGATAAAGTTTTTTGATCTACTTGTTTTAACATAACCTTGACTATAATAAATTAATTATGAATTGAAAATAAGTTAGTCCAAGCTGTTCTTTATTATCCTAAAAAACTCCACATAATCCACATCATCTAAATAAAATTATAAATTACTATTCTATAAACATACCAGCTACATCCTTTAATCTATAATAATAAATAAAATAATTAGTATAATTTTATAAATGAAAATTGATAATATTTATTGATAAAATATAATAATAAATTGATATTTGATAATTGATAATTGATAATTGATAATTGATTATTGATTATTGATTATTGATTATTGATGATACTAACCTACAACGGCCTTTATATACAGTACCAAAACTACCATCACCAAGAATAGATTCGGTTGTAATTTCATTTTCTGAAATTTCTGGTGGACCTAATACATCAGCGTTCTAAAATGAATATAATAAATATAAAATATATAATAATTTGAAAATAAAATAAATAATAATAATTATTATAATTAATAAATTGATAAAAAACTAAATTTTAAAAAAAAAACTTTATGTTTAAGAAATTATTTATAAATAATTATTGTTTAAACTATAAAATATATTTTTTTTTATGTGTTTTTTATTTAAAAATTTTTACCTGAAGGATTTCTTTTCTTTTTATTTGTTGTTGTGTTTGTTGTTGACTCATTTTGCTATATAATCTATATATATAAAAGAAAATATATATAAAATATATAAAATATAAAAAAAAATTTCACAATAAGATAAGTTGTTATATAAAAAAAAATAAAAAATAATTTGAAAAAAAATAAAATAAAAAATTTATAAAAAAATCAAAAAAAAAAAAAAAAAAAAATTTTAAAAAAAAATTAAAATTTTTTTTTTTTAAATTAAAATATTTATAAGTTTTAAGGTTTTTTTAATTTTTTTAATAATTTTAATATAATTATTTTTGTTGTATACCTATTATTATTTTATTATTATTATTTTATTATTATTTTCATTTGTTTTTTCATTTGTTTTTATCTTTATTTATTAAGTTTAAAATAATAAGTTTGTATGTTATTATTTTTATCTTATTGTTTGTGTGTGATGTGGTGTGTGGTGTTTAAATGATTAGGAAAAAAGGAATATATAAATAATATTCTTCAAAGAAGTTAAAATTCAGATAAAAAAAAAAAAATGAAAAATTTTCTTTTTTTTTTTTTTTTTTTGTTCAGATACCAAATAAAAACTTTCCAAAAAAAAAAAAAAAAAAAAAAAAAAAAAAAAAAAAATATACAAACAAATAATAAGATATATATAATTCAAAAAGTAAATAAATTTAAAAAAGTAAACCAATTTATTTTTAGGTTTTAAAACACATAATCTTTCCCCCCCCAAAAAAAAAAAAAAATAAAAAAAAAAATAAAAAAAAAAAACGAAATAATTATTGTTTTTTTTTAATTTTTTTCAAAATTTTTTTTTCAAAAATTTTTATTTTCTTTAAATTATTTTAATTTTCTCTTTTTTATTTTTTACAAGTTTATTGTTATTTAAATATAATTAAAAAAAAAGTAATATTAATTTAGGAAAGATCTCAAATCGAATCATTATCGTGTTTTTTTTTTTTTTTCATCAGTTATTATTATTTCATTCTTCTAAACTAAATAACTAATAATAAACAATTATAATAATTTAATAATATTATACAGGAATAAATATGGATGAAGAAACTGCTTATGAAGGTGAAGTTAGCGTCAGTTGGGGCGAACTTTTAAAAAGTATGATCAGAGATCCAGAAACTAGAGACAGTCTTTTAGAAAATTTAAAGAATATTTCACTTTTTGTTGCATCATCAATGATTGTTGCTAAATATGCCGAACAAATCTCAGAACCAAAGTTACTTATGAAACTTTTCTTCTCAGAATAAATCAATCTATAAATAATAATATATAACACAGTACATACCCTACAGGGTTTAGTACAACTTTTTTTTCCCCCTTTTTCAACTCTCAAATATATTAATCCTCTAAAAATTCAACATAATAAATCACAAACAGGTATACAAACTTTATTCAAATTCACATACAAGACAAACACAATATTATCCAAATCATTGACGATATCAAACCCCTCCAACTCACTTTTTATAAATAAAATTAGTAAATGTTAAAAATCTTTTAAAAAGAGATTATTTAAAAAAAAAAAAAAGATTATTATTTATTTTTTTGTGGATTTTAAAATAGTTTATTATGTTTCTAATATAAAAAGAAACTATTTTTATGACCAAACTAATTAATTTATTTAAAAATTTTATTGTTTTATTAATCTCTATAATATATAAAAATTAAATTAATTATTAATAAAGTAAGGTTCTTAAACAAAGAGATTAGAGGAAAGACTACATAGTCGGCAATAGGTGGTAGAATTGAGGCTAGACCTTCGGGTGATGTGGATTTGCAACTAACTTCTTTTGGTAATAATAATGAAATGATAACATAATATATGAATCTAATTATTGAGATGGTTGTATTGACTTTTTTAATAAATTTTCTATTATTGGCTGTACATAATAATGCAGCGGAGCTGGCATTATTTAAAATAGATTGTGGTTGTGATTGCATTTGTTGTTGCTGTTGTAGTATATTGTTTTGGTTGTTAAGTTGCAATTGATTAGAGACCAAAATTGGGATTAAAGATAATAAAAGCAATGGGTATAGCAGGGTAGCGCTTGGATATGAGTTGGGATGGGTGGAACATTGATCAAAACATAGCCAAATTTGGAAAAATGCCAGAAGCATATAGAATGCTTGATGAACCGAAGATGAACCAACATTTCTTTGAATAACATTGGCAGCTCTTCTAAATCTGCCACTACGAGGTGCATCAAGAGGTAAAAGTTTTCTTGATGTAGCTATATTATTACTTGTGGAAATACTTCTTTTGGTTCTATGTTGAAGACCATAAGTTGGTGAGGTTCTATTCTTTTTTTCGATATTGCTTTTGTTTTTATTGGTGGTTTTGAATGAATGATCATCATTATCATCCTCTGAAGATGATGATTCGGAAGATGATGAAATTAAACTATCAGAGTTGGCAGAGCCATCATCATCGTCTATTACATTGTTTACAATAGCAGTGGTTGCTACTATATCTCCACCAATGTCGTCATCCTCTTCTTTAACCAATGTTCTTCTGATTGGTGATATACGTGTGTGGTCAGAGTCACTTGATTTCTTTGTACGAATTTTAGAATGATGGGTGTGTTTTGATTTCCTTGTGCCAGTGGAAACTATATGAATTGGGTGCAATGTAAAATATTTGGTTTTGGTTTGCATGAATTGAGTAGAGAGAATTTGTGAAATAGTTGGACGGTCATGGGGAGCTGCACGTAATAATATAGTAATCATATCTTTAAGATCTCTTGAACGTGGAGGTGATTGTGGAAAAACTAATCTTGTATTATTAAATTGTGCAATTTCTTCGACCAAATCGGGTATAGATCTATTTGGATCTTCATCAGCAAATGGATTACCTGAATATTTGTATGGAAGTGTTCCATATGCCATTTGATACAACAAAATACCTAGCGACCATACATCACACTTTTCATCATAGTCTACGGAGAATTCACCTCGTTCATTCTTTTGTAATAGTTCTGGAGCAATATATTCTGTAGTACCTGTGTTACCTGTTCTTTTCATTAAATTATCTTTGAATGCTTTGGGTGATATTGTATCGCATGTACCGAAATCACTAATCATTAAATGGGTAACTTGTTTATCTGATATTGAGTCGTAGCTTTGATGAATTAAAATATTTGGTGGTTTTAAATCTCTATGTATAATTCCAGAGTGATGTAAATATCCAATACCATGGCATAAATCAATGAAAACTTATTTAAAAAATTATTTATTAGTAAATTGTTATTGTGGGGTTTTATACTTTTTTTTTTTTTTAAGAAAAATACTTACAACTCCAAATTTCATTCTCTGGCATGGTTTCCCTTTTTTCATTCATATAGTCATGTAAATTTCCATAATTTGCATATTCCATTAAAATATAAAGACATGGTACTTTTGGTCCAAAATCTGCAGGTTGGTCATACTCGAGCCAAGAGTGTTTGTAGTTGATAATATTTCTATGCTTTGTAAGGGTTTCTAATGCTTTTACTTCTTTTAATACTCTAAATAACCATGGTATATTGTCGCCTACTGGTACTTTTTTTACAGCAAATTCTCCCAAATCAACGCCATTAATTAAATGTCTACATAAATAAACCGAACCAAACCCACCCGAACCAATTTTAACATCTTCTTTAAAGAATTTTTTATAATATCCAATGTTTAAAAATTCACTTCCTAATCCTCCAACTGGGGGTGATGTTTGATGTTGATCAGCATTGCCATTGTTGTTATTTTCATTATTTGCAGCTGAACCTAATAATAAGAAATAGTCTCTAGATATATATGGTTGGGTTGTAATTGGTGAACGATAATAGGGTGACGAGTTGAATGGTGCAAGATCTAAACTACCATTACTATTCATTTTGGATAAACCTGGAGGAGATCCTGGTGTAAAGCTTCTTTTGCATAGTGGGCAGCAACCAGGGGCACCGGTATTTGTGGTTGTAGTTGCTGGAGGTAATACTTGATGTTGTGGAGATAGTGATTGTAAAGTGCCACTTGTATTATGATTATGATTTAATTGCGTTGGTGTATTACCACTATTGTTTAATCTTGATATAGGGAGCAATGGTTGGTTTCTTAAGGTTGGTGATGGGATTATTGGAGAATATACATTATTGGCATCTTCGATCTGCTGCTGTTGCAATAACTGTCTTGATTTTAATCTAAGAGATTCGTTATTATCCTCTCTAACTATTAATGACTGATTATTAGGATCGTATAATACTAATCTCTGCAAATCTTCATTGTGCATAACAACTTGTAATTTGTCATCTGGGTCATTCATTTTGATATATTATATATACAAAAAAAAAAATATAAAAATTAAAAAATAATATTTGAGAAAAAAAATTAAAAAAAATTAAAAAATAAAAAACAATATATATTGTTGTATTGTTGATTTTTTTTTTTTTCTAAATAATTGCTATATTATTTCATTTAATTGATTTTATAAAAAATAATATTGGTTATATGAAAAAGAGTGAATATGGAATTAAAATATTTAAAATTTCATTCAACAAAAATAAAATAATTAAAAATAATTAAAAAAAAATTAAAAAAAAAAAATTATTTTTTTAAAATTTTTTTATTTATTTTTTTAAATTTTTTATAAAAAAAGTTTTTTTTTTTTGCTTTTTATCATTATTGTTTTTTTTTTATAATATAAATCAAAAAAAGAGTAATATTAAACTAAAATTAGTATCAGATACAGAATAGTTCGGACTAATCCATTTTAGTTTAAAAAAATCTTTTTTTTTTTTTTTTTTCTTTTTTTTTTTTTTTCTATTTATTTTTGTGTATAAATAAAATTAAAAATATTACCTATATATTTTTTTTTTTTATTTACTTGTAATTTTATTGTATTATAATATCGAAATAGCTCCCCCATATTTAAAACAGAATCCACACAACTTTGCTTTATTATCAAACAAATATATTGAGTAATAAAAGTAATTAATTACAATATAAACAACACTCTTTCCTTCACCCCCGTTAATTACACATACATCATCAACATTTAATATTATTATACCTATAACAACAATCATCATTGATAAACAAAATAAATATAAATAAACACAAATAAATAAATATAATTATATTTATACCAACACAAACAAATTAATCATCAAAAATAATCAACACATCCCACACAAAAAAAAGATATTTTAAAATAAAAAAAAATCAAATTTTTTTAAAATTGTTATTATTATTGTATCATAAAAATAAAAATAATTTATAATAATTAATATATTTTAAAAAAAACAACAAAAAACACATATACACATACACAAAATAAATAATAATATTAATTTTAATAAATAAAACCCCCATATTTTTTTTTTATTTGTATGCTTTTCTTTCTTTTTTTTTTTTTTTAAATTTTAAAAAATAACAAAAACAAAAATATTTATTTAAATTTGTGTTTATAATATAATATATTTATTTATTTATTTATTTATTTATTTATTAATTTATTTATTTATTTATTTATTTATTTATTTATTATCTATTTATTAATAATATCGAAAATTTTTATTATAAAAGCTTTTTGTAACAATACCAAACAACAACAAATAAAAGAAACAAAACAGATCAACAATATACAGAGTCAATATAAAATATAGCGAATAAATTTTATTAAAAATGAGTACAACAAGCAGTAACCCAACAACCCAGGTATTAAATAATCTACAAACAGAAAAACAATTACAAGCCCCACCACAACAAACCCAACAAATATCATCATCACCACCACAACAACAACAACAGCAACAAGGTCAACAAAATGGTAACCCACAAAATAGCGGAGAGGGTACACCGACAGTATTAAATTCAGTTAGACAAGCTTTAGCATTGGCAAGAATTGGTGTAAATGCTGATAATAGAGGTGACTATGCTGTAGCAATTCATAATTATAAAGAGGCCTCAAATTTATTAAACTCATCAGAAGATCTATCAACATTGAATGATGAGCACTATAGAACAATGATGGAAAAAGTACATACTACAACTTAAACCTTTGAAAAATATAGCTATTCAATACATCACAAGATTACTAATCAATAGTATTTTATTTTATTTAGGCAAAGCAATATTTAGATAGAGCAGAGATGTTGGAAACTTTAATGCAACAGCAAAATGGTAATGCACCATTAAAAGAAAATTTTGCATTTGTAGAGGAGATACCAACCCAATCATCTGGATTTTTAGACCCAATACCAGCATTCCCATCATACAAACCATTTTGGTTAATGAGAGTACTCTCAAAGACCATCAAGAGTGGAGCATATTTAACTCCACGTCTTTATATTCCAAAGTCAATTTGGCAGCAAACCGGTTGTAAATTTACAGCTGTCGAAACCAAAATCAAAAGTTTAGAAGTTTTATTAGATTGTCTTCAAAATTTAAAGAAACTACATGCCGATAACTCACCTTTACCATTCGATAAAAACAGTATTGAAGCTGTTTCAAAAGAAACTGACTCATTTTGCACTCAATTAGATGTCATTCAAAATGGTCTTCATTTCCATCTCTCTTTTATTCCAGAAATTAAAATTGAAAAAGTAAATGAAAAAGGTTGGGCAAATAAAATGAAAAAGTTTGGTAACTCATTAGCTAAAGGAGCTGTTAGATTAGCTCCCTCTTCAAAATTGTTTGTATATCCATAAAAATAATAAAAAAAAAGAAAAAAAAAAACTAATTTTATTTATTTACATTAAAATCATAATAATACAGAGAAGGTCAAGATTATATAGGTTTATTAAATTCAGTTTTTGAAGAAAGTCAATTTTTAGAAAGTTGGATGAATTGTTGTGAAAGTTTAGGACACAGTAATTTATCAAATCGTCTTCGTCGTGTTGGAGAGTTCTTTTCTGTTGTAATTTGCTCATTTGTGATGAAGGACTTTACAATTTTATTAGAAAGATTTATGAGAAAAAGTTTACAAAGTTTTATGACCATCAATAAATTTAAATAACATATCAAAAAAAAAAAAATTCCAAATTCATACATAATATCAATCAAATCAAACCTTATTCATACATAATTGCACAAATATAAACCCTCTCATTTAATTTTTTATTTTAATATTATATTAAATTATATTATTAAATAATTAAAAAAATAAAAAATAAAAAATAAAAAATAAAATAAAAAAATTAAAAATAACTTATCAAAATATCTTTTTTAGTGACTTCTTTATTTTTATTTATGTTTATAAATTAAATTTAATCAATAATAGATAAACTAAGTAAAGGTCCTTAATAGTGTTTATTGTGTAATGATTTGTAAATGTGGTGAATTGGATTGATCATATCAAAAATTAAAATATTATACCAAAAAAAAAAAAAAAAAAAAATTATACCAAAAAAATAAAATAAAATAAATAAAACAAAATAAAATAAATAAAAAAGTGGGTTAGTGGTGACTTAATTATTAATATTTTTATTTGAATTTATATAATATAAATATTTATATATAATTATATTTATTAAACTTATGCATTCAAGAACCAGTTTTATTTTTTTTTGTGTTGGGTCAAGACTTTGAAAGAAAAATTTAAAAAAAAAATTAATAAAAAAAAAAAGATTTTTTTTTTTTTTTTTTTTTTTTTTTTTAAAAATATTTTTAAAAAAAATTATAATTTTTTTTTTTTATAACTATAAATAAAATAATAAATAATAATATATAATAAGCAACAAAATCAACATCCTACAATTCTTGTTGTATATTTATTATTTTTTATTATAAAATAGTTAATTTATTTTTATTTTTTATTTTTTTTTGTTTATTTTTATATTTTGTTTTATAGGATTGGAGAAGTGAATATCAACAGTTGTAATAGAAGTAGAACTAAATTTAAAGGTTTTTATAGGAAAAAATTAGTTTTTTTATAATACAAAAGGTAAAAAAAAAAAGAAAAAAAAGAAAAAATTCAATTATTTTTATCACATAAAAAATATCATTTGCAACCATAAAACTAAATTTATAAAAAAAGTGTTTGAATATTTGTATTGTTTTATGTGTGTTTGTGTGACAATCACTTAACTAAATAATCATTTCCCCAACGAACAAAGAACAATAACCAAACAAAAATAAAAATAAAAAAAAAAAATCACAATTGTGATGGTGATGATGTTTGTATGTGTGTAAATTATAATATTATATCGAGATTTCGTCAATAAATAAATATAAAAAACATAACAAAATATTTTTATTTTAATTTTTTTTTTTTCAATAAAACTTTAATCATTTAAACAGCAAGTTTGTTTGAAAAAAAAAACCACTCCCACACATTAAAATCAATTGTACAAAAAAAAAAATTAAGTTAATTTTTTTATATTTATATCACACCCCCACACCCAAGCACACTAAAAATAATACAATGCATAAGGTATAATTACCACCACTCACTCACTTAAATAACACTTTTCTCAATAAAAATTAAAATTTTTTTTTTTTTTTTTTAATAATATTATAATAACACATATAATATTTTATATCATATTGTTGTATTTATTTTTTATCATTATCATTTATTTAACTTTGTTTTTCTTGTATATATATAATTTTATTTATTTATATTATATAATTTATAATTATTTTATATTTTATATTGACCCTTTAAAATTTTATATTTTTAATTTATTAAATTTGATTTATTAAATTTATTTATTTATTTAATTTATTTATTTATTTATTTATTTATTTTAAAAAAAATTGTATAATAGTAATAATAATAATAGTAATAATAGTAATAATAATAAAAAATAACAATAGTAAAGTAATTTAAATTGTTGGTTTTCTCATTTGTACGTTTTTCTTTTTTTTTTTTTATTTATTACATTTTTTTTTTTTTTTTTTTTATAAAATTATTATATTTTAATTTATTCTTTATTTTTAATTATATCACACATATTAAAAATAATATAATCAAAATTTATAAAACTTTTTTCTTTTAAATTGTTGTTTTTAGTAAATTTAAGAAGATTTTTTTTTTTTCTAGACAATTTTTTTTAAATATATTTAAATCTTATACTAATATTATTTTATTGAAATATTAATAGATTTAGGAAAAAAATAATAGAAAAAAAACAAGTTATGAATTTTTAATATAGGGTTTTTTTTTTTTTTTGTACATAAATAATAAACAGTAACAGCAATAGAAACAGTAATAGTTTTAAAATAGTAATAAATATTAAAATAGTAATAAAATAGGAGCATTTAAAAAATGAGTGTTCAACAACAACAAGATGTTGGTAATTTAATATCACCATTATCATTATCAAGCGAAGAACAACAAAACAGAAAATCAAGTACAGGAAGTACAGGAAGTACAAATAGTAGTGGTAGTTTTAAAAAGAATTTACAAATATTTAATAGCCTCAGCAGTAGTGTAAATAGTGAGGATGTAGGATCTACACTTATAAGTCCAAGGAAGAATAGTACTGGAAGTAATAATAGTAATGTCATACCTTATCATTATAAATATAACAATAATAACAATAATAATTTAGATAATATAAATAATACAAATATTAATTTTCCAAATAAACTCAAAGTTACAGATTTAGTGAAAACATTTAATAATAAACCTCTTTCTAATATTCATTCAATTCATAATAATATAGCTCCATCAACATTAGAGAAAGAAAAGAACTCTCTTCCAAATGGTTCAAATACAAAACAATTAAGTTCTGCATTTCAAATTTTAGATAATTCAATAAATACACCTTTATTATCAACAAACAATAGGGTTCGAAGTGGAAGTACAGGTAGTAAACCAATTATAATGCAAACTCAAATGCCTTCATCAATATCAATATCGGCTTCTTCCTCTCCACCTTTATCTTCAGATGATCAGTTACATAATACAAATAAATTAAATTCATCAAACCCATCTACAAATTCAACTCCAACTATTTCAGTTTCAGGTCAAAAACCACCAACACCAAAAATTAGTGGTTCATGTTTAAATATTAGCTCAAATAATTCTAATAATAATAATAGTGTGCTACAAGATCTTTTATTCAACTTACCAATGGCACCAACAAGTGTACCAAAAATTTCACAAACACCACCATCTTCAAAAAAGCCAACAACCTCGACAACCTCATCGCCAGCTACCATTGGGAAATCTACATCATCATCAACAACAAATACTACAAGCTCAGCAAATAATATAGCTCCAATTTTCCCATTACCAATATCGCAATCATCAAGTACACCATCGACATCATCATCGACAACACCAAATCAAACTACACCAAGAAATTTAAATAATAATAATACAAATACTAATAATACAAATACTAATAATACAAATAATGGTACAAGTAATATAAGTAATAATAGTTCAAACAGTCAATCACAACAAGTAAATACCAATTCAATTAATTTAATAACCAGCAGTAGTAATAGTAATAATAGTCAAATTAACTATATAAATGGTCACCCAGCACATATTAGTCATTCGAATAGTTGTAGTAGTATTATAAATCACCATGAATCATCATCACCATCACAATCACAATCATCATCATCGTCATCATCATCGAATACACCAGTTACAACAACACCTATTTTAATGAGTAATAGAAATTCACCGCTATTAGGTCGTTCTCCAACACAATATATTATATCAACCAATACAGGTTTGACAGCAGGCGAGCGTGTAAAATCCAAACAATATTCAATGCTAAATATTAGTAAGAAAACTATCATTGACGAATCAGATTCACTTTCATCACCAAGATCATTGACAGGAAGCCCAAATAGTTTAAGAGCATCTATAAGTAGTCAAGCACCAGCTAGTTTTGGAACATTACCATCAATTAATAGTAATAAGCCATTGGTAGTAAAGAAATCTACTTCAGAGCACAGTGCAAAGAAAGAAAATATTTGGAGACAAACTATGGCCCCATCAACTAAAGAGGATCATATTAAAGTTGTATTTGATGGTTTACCAGGTAAAAGAGTAATTCAAAAGTTTATAATCGATAAAACACCTCAAGAAATAAAGAGCAAATTTTTAGAGGATCTTTTAAATACTACAGATTTCCAACAACCACCACTTAATATACCAATAAATCCAGATCAATACGAATTGAAAGTTCTTTCAGTTAACTCCACAATAAATAATGAAACATTGCCATTAAGAAGACAAATGTTAATGCAAGCTTGTAATATCTCTAGATTATTCCCTAAACTTCATTTGGTTATTAAGGGATCCTCACCTTCATCTACTGCCATTCCATCACCAACTCCTTCACCATCAACTTCAAATACAAGTCTTGGTTCATTAATTACAAATGTTCCACCAGAATCATTAAGTAAATTAAATAAATCAAATTCCTCATCAACATTAATGATTGATAATAATGAGGTTATCGATGTTAAAGGTCATATTCAAGCAGAGTTGGAAATTTTCGAATTAATTGGTACCTCATTCACAAGAGTTTTAGATCAAGGTCAAGAGGTTGTTAGTTTTAGAAGAGATTTTGCTCATTTTAGATTAGCCAATTTCACTATCACCCGTAACGATTTATCACAAATGATTTATGTATCATCCGAACCACTTCCATTAATTATCCCAAACAAAATTACTATTATGGTATTATTACCAGGTGATGGTAAAATCATTAAACGTGTTGACTGTGATCCAAATGAATCAGTAAAAGAAGTTAAAAATCAAATCTTTAAAAAGTTTGCAATGATTGACCGTAATCATACAAAAGATAAAACTGCCGATGATTTTGTATTAAAGGTTACAGGTTTCCGTGAGTATATACTCTGCCATGCCGAGTTGGGTAATTTAACAAGTCGTCAAAGATTCTATCCAACCGGTGCCAATGGTGACTTTGCTTTAATTGATTATGATTACATTAGACAATGTGTAAGCAAAAATCAACTCATAGAATTATCATTAACCAACAATAGCATTTTAAAATTAAACCAAGTAGAAGAAAAAGTATCATTCATCGACAAGATTTTAGAAACTTCAGATTTTGATGATTATGATGATGAAGAATTAGAATCACTTAGTAATAATAGTTATGATGATGTTAAGCAAAACCAAAATCAGCAACATTCCCAACAACAAATATTCCAATCAAGAGGTAGCTTCGATAGCAGTGGAGGAGGTAGCGGTTTAGGCGAACAATTATCAACAAACAGTGGTGGCAGTAATAATAATAGTAGCAATAATGAACTTTTAGGTTCTGCTGCTGGTGTTGCTGGTACAACAAATAATATAGTCGGTGGATCAAATAACAACTCATCAAAATTACCAATCAACATTGTAAAGAGATTATTCAGAGTTAATATTGCAGGTATTAGAAATTTAAATTTCAATAATAATGAAGATGCTAAAAGTAAATTTGTTGATAAACAACCATATTGCTTCGTTATGGCAGAGCTTTATTATGGTGGTCAACTTTTAACAAATCCAGTTTATACACCAATCACACCAATTAACATTTTCGAAGTTATTGATTTTCCAAATTGGGAAAAAGGTATTGCCTTTACTATTCCAATTCGTGTATTACCAAGATCTGCACGTGCTAGTTTCACACTATATGTTACATCAGTTTCAGAAGCAACAGAATCTCAAATGGAAGATGTTGTCAGTAAATCAATACCAATTGGTTGGAGTAATTGTTTATTAATGAATCATAAAGGTATTCTTCGTATGGGACCAGCTGCTTTTAGACTATGGGAAGATGGTCGTAGAGCAAACCCAATTGGTACTTGTGTCGATAATCAAAGTGCAAAAGCTCCAGTTATATTGTTAGTAGAATTTGAAAGTTTCATTAGACCAATTGTATATGTACCACCCACTCCTAGTACAAGTAATAGTAGTAACGAGCTATTAAACTCACCACCAACTTCCCCTCAAACTGCCACAAAAAAACTAGACCCAGAAGAAGCAAGAAAATTAAGATCACTTATGGAATCTGACCCATTGGCCCAATTCTCTCCAGAAGAACAGAAGCTTATTTACAACTATAAACATAATTATAAGAGCAAACCAAAGGCTTTGGCTAAATTCTTATTATCAGTTTGTTGGACTGATCCAGAACAAGTCTCTGAAGCTTATCGTCAAATGAATGATTGGGCACTTTTAAAACCAGTCCAAGCTTTAGAATTATTAGATGCTAAATTTGCAGATGAACATGTTAGAAATTTCGCAATCAAGGTAATCAATAGTTTTTCAGATGCAGAATTTTCAGATTTCCTTTTACAATTAACTCAAGTTCTCAAATATGAACCATACCACAATAGTGATTTAACACATATTCTCATTCAAAGAGCATTGGCTAATCGTAGTAGAATTGGTCATTTCTTCTTTTGGTTCTTAAAATCAGAAATGCACACCCCAGAAATTGAAGAACGTTATGGTCTTTTATTAGAAGGTTATTTAAGAAGCTGTGGTTCACATCGTCAAGATCTCATCAAACAAAACCAGGTACTAAAATCACTTTATGGCGTTGCAATGGCAGTAAAGAATACTCATGGTGCATCAGAGCGTAAAAAAGTACTCCAAGAAGGCCTTTCTAAAATTAAATTCCCAGAGACCTTCCAATTACCTTTAGATCCACGTTGGGAAGCCAAGGGTTTAATAGTCGATAAATGCAGATATATGGACAGTAAAAAATTACCACTCTGGTTAGTATTTGAAAATGTAGAACCACATGCTAAACCACTCACTATTATCTTTAAAGTTGGTGATGATCTTCGTCAAGATATTTTAACATTACAGGTTTTAAGAATTATGGATAGATTCTGGAAGAATAATGGCATGGATTTAAGATTACAACCATATAAATGTATTGCAACAGGTGATGGTATCGGTATGTTAGAAGTAGTATTGAATTCAAATACCATTGCAAATATTAATAAAGATGCTGGTGGTACTGGTGCTATTTTAGAGGAGAAAACTTTGGCCAATTGGTTAAAAGAATGCAATCCAACCGAAGCCGAATATAATAAAGCCGTTGAAACTTTTATATTATCTTGTGCTGGATATGTTGTAGCCACATATGTTTTGGGTATTGGTGATAGACATGCTGATAATATTATGATAACCAAATTTGGACATTTATTCCGTAAGTTTTAAATTTACTTACTCTAGTTAGTTATTTTAATTTAATATTAATTTTTTTCATTTTTTTTTTATAGATATTGATTTTGGCCATTTCCTTGGAAATTATAAAAAGAAGTATGGCTTTAAGAGAGAAAGAGCACCATTTATTTTTACACCACAATATATGGCAATTGTAGGAGGAAAAGATAGTGAAAATTTCAAACGTTTTGTTACCACCTGTTGTTTAGCCTACAACATCCTTAGAAAAAATTCAGATTTGTTTTTAAACTTATTCCAATTGATGTTAAGCACAGGTATTCCAGAACTTCAATGCGCTGATGATATCGACTACCTTAGAAAAGCATTAGCACCACAATTAACTGATGAAGAAGCTGCCGAAGAATTCAAAAAGAACATTATTGTTGCACTTAATACTAAAACAGTAATTTTAAATGATTTATTCCACAATTTCGCGCATTAAAAAATATAATTAATAAAACACAAATAAATAAAAAAATAATAATAAAAAGAAAATCCACATAACAAACTAATAATAAATTTTAGAAGGTAATAATAAATAACTAAAAAAAAAAAAAAAGAAACAATTAATAGTAATAATAAAATAAACAATATAATAAAATTTTGTAAATTTAAATAAAAAAAAACTATAAATGTATTTTTAGAAAAAAATAAAATAAAAAAGTTTATTTATAAAGCTTTTATATTTAAATAGAATTCAAGATGGAGTTTATTAATACTAGGTATCGATACCAATTTCCAATTTTACTTTAGTTTTGGGTTTTTATTTGTGAGTCATTCCTGTATCTAATAGGGATATTTTGTTGGTATCGCCAATAATATATGTTATATATTCCACTTACCTTTAAATCTACCTATTCCTTTTAAATGAATTTTTTTTTAAAATAAAATAATATTAAAATAAGAATTTTAATCAGAGAAAATTGAAAAATTGATTATTTATTTAATTAAGATTATTTTTTTTAAACAATTATGTTAATTAATTTATTTTAATAAGATTATTGTTAATAAAGATCAATTTTTTTTAACCCATTTTTTTTTTTGTATAAAATTATTATCTTGATAAAAAAATAACAAAAATTCATTAACTGACATACACACTACATATTAGATCACCCTATTTATGTGTGTGTGTTAATTTTAATAGTTAGTGTGATATATAAATCCCCATATTTAAAATCCTTTTTTAATTATTTTTTTTTTAAAGTAGTACAATATACTTATATATAATTTTTTAATTTATTTTTTTTTTTTAAAGAGTTATTATTTCTTAAATCAGAATTTAACATTAATTCACCAGTTCATAATTATTATAAAATTATATCAGATTACTTATCTGTACATTTTTATTTTTTTAATAATAATTTTATTTTATATTACTTTTTTTTAACGTGGTTTTATATTTAAATAAATAAAATTTTTTTTTTTTTAAATTTTTTTATTTGTTTTAAATAAAATTAAATAGTTTATTTATTAACTTATTTGTTTAATAATAAAATGGTTAAATATTATTGTTATTTTTTAATAATTTTATTAATAATAAATATTGTTAACTCATTTCATACAGATAAAACCTATGATAAAAAATTCGAAATTCAAAGAGCATCTTTTTTCTTTTTAACAGCAAATGCATATAGATATTCGTTAGAGAATGAACAATGGTGTGAAGAGAGTAAAGTTGCAGGTGGTAGACCATATGTATGGAGTGACTATAGAAATACCGCAATCAGTTATCTAGATCTTTATATTGCCCTTCAATTCGATTCAAGTTGTGAAGATAAGCTCGTGCAATTAAGAAAATGGTATGCTGATAATGTAGAACAACCAACTTCGTTTGCAAAGAATAGTGAAATGTGGGAAAGTGATTATTTACCAATGGTTACCGATGCCTTTACCTGTGGCTTTAATGGTAGCAAACTTGTAGACTATGATATTGTTTCTCACGATCTTCGTGAAAACTTTGACAACGAACCACTCAAACAAAAGATCTGGCATATGATTGGCCCATATATGACAAGTATTTACAAACAACGTGAAAATGCAAATAGAAGATTAGATTTGGATGCTGGTTTATATATTCCATTCTTAGATAAATACACCGGTTTCCATTATACAAAAGAGCAACAGATGAGAATTGGTTTTCCAACTTATATGGGCCGTGCACTTTGGTACATATTCCATACTTTAGCACAAAGAATTGCCGATAATGAATGTTCAGTAGATATCAACGACAAATTATTTGAAATAGCAAAAAACTTTGTTGTTTACTTTACAAAAGGATCTCACCCATGTCCAATATGTAAAGAACGTAAGTATTATATAATAGATTGCAGCAATCTAATTTTTATATTAACATTTTATTATTTTAATAAATTTTTATTATTTTAGATTTTATCAGTCGTATCTTGGTAAATGATCGTTTTGCCCCTGACTCTATTGATAATGAAGCCATGCGTTATTACCCAATTGAACATTTGCTATTAGGTGGTATTGCTGGTGATGCACATGCTAAAATTTCAACTATTAAGGCATCAGATAAGAATTCATTGGCCGCTTTCTTCTGGATTGTTCACAATGCCGTAACTGCCTCTGTAGATAATGGATGCTCCTGCTTTACTGAAGAAAATGAAGATGATAAACCATATAATTGTGTTATGGATTACAGGTTCCAGGTTCAACAACAATTCCCAAGACAACAAAGATCCTATCCATTTATGAAACGTTTCGAATTTATTTTAACACCAGACCACAACTATACATTATTTGACGATGCAAGAGACCAATTTAGATCAATTTTAGGTCAAATTAATTCCTTAGATACTTTTGCTTTAAGAAACGAATTAATTTCATATTGGCAAACTGGAAAAAACATCAGTGCTGATGGTCAATCTAAAGTTACACAATTATTAGAACTAATCAATAATATGACAAACCAATTTATTGCATCCAAAGTATTAGAAAAAGTTTATACTTATTCAGATACTGTTCCACTAAACTGTGATATAATTTTAGAAAAGCTAGATTCATCCCCACAAGTAGACACTCCAACCATTGTATTTGATAAAACCCCAGCAGTTTGTAAACCATATCTACAACCATCATTATGCGACCAACAATATCTATATAGATATTTTACCAAACCCCCAACCAACCCAACTTCATCATCTGTATTGACTACAACTAGTGGATCAACTGCCCCAACCTCATCATCCACAACCTCATCAGTTACCTCTCCACCAAGCCAAACAAAGAATGTTGAACAAACCAGTAGTAACTCTTCCCAATCTATATTCAATTTACCAATATTAAATATTTATTTATTTATTACAATATTTATTATTTTTATGTTTATGTAAAATCAATAAATATTATTTGTATTCATTCATTTATAATAAAACCAATTTTGGAATTATTTTAAAAATAAAAAAAAATTTATTAAAAAAAAAAAAAAATTTTCATTTTTCATTTTTTATTTTTTTAATTTTTACAATTCTTTAAAATGTCAAATGATATAAATAACAATATTAACAATATCAATAAAATTAAAATAAATAACCTATATAATCCTTATTCACCATGTAGAAGCGTAGATTGTTATAAAAAACTATATACCATTAACGAAGGTGCATTTGGTGTTGTGTATTGTGCGGAAGATAAAGAAACCAATGAAATTGTAGCACTTAAAAAGATCAAAATGGAAAGAGAAAGAGAAGGCTTACCAATTACAAGCGTAAGAGAAGTTAAAGTATTAATGGAGCTACAGCATGAAAATATAGTAAATATTAAAGAAATTGTATTGGGTAAAAATATTAATAGTATATTTATGGTAATGGAATTTATTGATCACGATTTAAGAGGTTTAATGGAAGTTATTAAGAAGCCGTTTTTACCATCAGAAATTAAAACATTAATTAAACAGCTTTTATCAGGTGTAGCATATATGCATGAAAACTGGGTTATACATAGAGATTTAAAGACAGCAAATTTATTATATACAAACAAAGGTATTTTAAAGATAGCAGATTTAGGTTTAGCAAGAGAATATGGTAGTCCAATCAAGCCACTATCAGAAGGTGTTGTTACTTTATGGTATAGAGCTCCAGAATTACTTTTAGGTTCAAAGATTTATACATCAGCAATTGATATTTGGTCAGTCGGTTGCATTTTTGCCGAAATAATTTCAAAAGAGGTTTTAATACAAGGCTCATCCGAAATCGATCAATTAGATAAAATATTTAAACTTTTGGGTACACCAACCGAACAAAGTTGGCCCAACTTTTCAAAATTACCAGATGCCAAACACCTTAATCTTGTACCACAACCATATAATAATTTAAAATTAAAATTCCCACATATCACCGACAATGCTTTTGACCTTTTATCTAAACTTTTAGAATTAAATCCCGAAACAAGAATTACAGCATCAGATGCTCTAAATCATCCTTACTTTACCGAAAATCCACAACCAAGGGACCCAATGCTTATGCCCACTTGGCCATCATCACATAAAAAAACTTAAATAAAATTTAAAAAAAAGCATTTTTATTTATATATACATAATTTTATTGTTTTTTAGAATAAAAATTTAAAAATATAAAACAAAACACAAAGAAACGAGGATAATGTTGAAAATTGACATTGGGGATAAAATTGACGAGCTTGATGGGAAATCTGGGTTTCCAATGGTGTAATTAGATGAGACTTGATCAGCAACAGTAACTACAACACTTAATTCATAGCCATCTTGTTCAGAAATTAATTCCTCGATTGTATCTCTGGGTATATTTAAGGTAACACTATCAGATGAAGTAATATATAAGGTAGTTGTTCTATCAAAATAGTGAATAACTGCTGTATTTTTACCGATAGTTGAAAAACCAGTGCCCTAAAATTAAATAAAATTTATATATTAATATTGAATGATGTAAATTATTTTTATAATTAAATAATATCTTACCATAAGAGTTATTGAATCGGTATTAACCTTTTGATCATTAATAACTGGTGGTTCATATGAAACTGTTAATTCAAGTTCAACTCCATTTAAATTATATTTAAATAAATTGCTTGAACCTTCACCTGGGAAAGCATTAACGGTGATTAAAGAATTTAACTTTGAAATTGATAAAGAAGGGGCAATAACAATTTTTCCATTAGTTGATGATAGATTGGTTTCAAAACCTAAACCTTCAATTGATGTTTGAGCTCCATTTGTTGAAACTTTAACTTCTTTTTTATTTACTAAATAAATAAAAAAAACTAATTAATACTCCTATAGATAAAATATAATAAAAAACCAAACACTTAATACATACCACAAGGGGATGATGGCTTTGAAAAACCATTTGGTAATAAAACTGATGAAACTTCATCACTATACATGGCACATGATAAACATGATGGAGCTGATGTTAATTTATTATTAAATAATCTATATTTTCTAAAATTAACTGAGCAATAACCATCTGGAATAGCACCATTAAACTATATTGGAAAAAAAAATTTATTAATAACTAATACTTTATATTTTTCTAAAATTATAAAAACTTACACCACTATTAATAAAAGCTGCATAACTAATTTTATCATAACTAATTGCTGGTAATGGTTGTTCAATAGTATTTCCTGTAATGTGAATTGTAACGAAATTGGTCAAATCAATATTAGTAAATGAGTAACTGGAATCAACAGTACCGATTTTTGAATTTGCATTTACTTTAATGCATGGCTTTTGTGAACATGAAAGTAAATTTGATAAACCATTGAAATCACTAAATTAAAAATAAAATATTAATATTTAATATAAAAAATATATAAAATAACACAGCATTTAACTTACAGTCTAATATTTTGATTTTTAGTGAAATCATAATTAAAACCAGATGATGGAGTTGCAAAACCATTACCAGAAATGAAGAGGGATTTCATTGATGGGATATTTTGAACACTTGATGGGAAAGTATAAACTGGATTATCAGTGGTGAATAAAAATGATAAAGAATCAAGATTTGAAAGTTTATTAAATTCATTTGGAATTGTGAATGCTGATAAACTTTTTTGATTATCAATCTTTAAACCTAAAGTATTAAGACCCTTTAAACCATCAAAACCACTTGGGAAACTTGAAGTAACAACCAAATATAAATTTTGTAATTTGCTATTTGATGGGAATTGAGTATTGTAGGAAAAACCTGATAAAGCACCATTAATTACTAATGACTTTAAGTTTGAATTAAAGAAAACATCTGAAACTTGACCACCATAATTATCAATAACACTAAAATAATAATAAAACTATTAGTACCAATCAAATATGTTTAGTATTTCTCCATTTCTACTACTTACATTTCCTCTAATTGTTGTGGGAATGATGTTGATCCAATTGTAGATGATTGTTTTGAGATTCTAATCTTTTTTAATTTGGTAAATTGATCAATTGAATTCCAAAAACTGTCGCCAACTGTTACTTGGTCATCAATAATATTTAAATACTCTAAGCTGAGTGCAAATGGTGATAAATCACTAATTGTATATTGCTTACCAAGGTTTGAAATATTAATTTCACCTACTACTTGTCCTACATATGCAGTTGGATCTTGGTCATTCTTTGGAATATTGTAACATGAAAAAACATCATATGAACATGGATCATTAAGTGCAACACCATAAAGATTTAAAATGTCGGTTGTTAAAGGTTCTATAATAATAAAAAAAGTAAACTTAATATTATATTCATCAAAATTTTAATAGTTAGAAAATGAATAATTACTTTGATCATCTTTTAATGGTTGTGATAAAGGTTCAAATTCACCATTACAAATGTTAACAATAAAATTTAAAGCAACAAACACCAAAATATTTTTAATATTCATTTTTTTCTATAATTTTATTTTATTTTTATTTATCTATTTTTAATATTATTACACAATTTTATATATATATTGTTTTATTAATATTATTTTTTAAAAGTTAATAAAATTAAAAGGTATATATATGTATTATTATTTTATTAGTTGTACAAAGAGATTTCCTTAGAGAAAAAAGAAAAAAAAATTAAAAAAAATTTTTAAATTTGTTGCAACTGTATTTTATAGTTTTTTTTTATTTTTAATTAGAAATATAAATCCTCATTACACAAATCACTCTTTTAACAAATTAATTATAATAATATAATTGATTCGTTTATTTACACATGACGCAAACCTTATCAAAAATCAATCGGCAAAAAAAAAAAAAAAAAAAAAAAAATTTAAATATTTTTAAAAAAAAACGAAAACAAAAATATTTTTCAATTATTGCATTTAAATAATTCAGTTAATTATTTTATCATAAAAGAGAAGATTGGGGGCAACTGCTGTCAAAAAAAAAAAAAAAATTAAAAAAATTAAGAAAAAAAAAAATAAAACCATAGCACTTATTCATTGGTCTGATGCTAATTTTAATCCTCCTTATTATCATAATAATCTGATCAACTGCTCAGCTGTGTGTGATTTTTTTTGTAAGATTACAACACACCAGAGCATAAAAAAACTCAGTAATTACTTTTTTTCAAATTGTTTTCTGGAATATTTTAACATATTTCATAATTTAAACACATATGACATTTAAAATATTAAAAATTATGACACTTTATGGGTTAAAGAGTATATTATTTGAATTTTTTAATAATCGAAAATAATTATAAACTGTGTGGTAAAAAAAATGCGCAAAAAAAAAAATAATAAAAAAAAAAGATAAGAATTTTTTTTTTATATTATTGTTTATTTACATTCGAATTTAATTATTTAAAATTATTTGGAAAGAAGGTTTCCATTAAATTTAAATAAGCACCTTTATTATAAATATTTTTAATTTCTTTAAAAGTTTTGGGTAAAGGTAAATAAACTTTATCTTTTTCGACTTGATATTTATCTTCTTTATTATCGTTGTTATTTGATTTATTTCTTTTCTTAATTTCTTTATCCTTGCTGCTACTGCTGCTGCTAGTTTGAGATTTGTTTTCTTTTTTTCTTTCTTCTTCCTCTTTTTCTTTAAGTTTTTCCTCTAATCTTTGAATTTTAATTTGATCTTTTATATTTTCCCATTTATATGATTCATTTGTGGTGGTGTTTCTAACTATTAAATAAATATGATAAAAGAAAAATGATAATAAAAATACTGCTATAACAAGACAAAATACACCAAGTGGTAAAATAGATCTTGATTCGAATGCTAAATATTTGATTATAATAGTGGTTGGAACTGGGGTCCAAACACCATTTTTAGTGTAGCCTAAATTTTTGATATCTTTGACTTTGATAAAAGTATACATTGACCATCCACTTAAATATGCACCATAAACGCATAATAATGATGTTGATAATACAAATAATAAAAAGTATCTTAAATTATTTCTTCCAACACAATTATTGATCCAAGGACAATGGTGATCGAATTTACTAACACATCTATTACAAATTCTACAATGTTTGGATCTAGCTGGTCTATAGTAAAAATTGAATTAGTATTTTTTTTTATTTTTTTGATTATAATTATTTTACATTTGATATTTACTTTACAAACTCACATGTTTCGCAGTTTTTTTTAATATAAAGAAAACGGTCATATGGATAGAGAACACACTCTTTATGATTTTTTTCGTCAATATAGTTTGGTGATGAGTAACTTGCTACAATAAATGTGAAAAGGGTGAAAAGAATTGAGGCATATGCACCATATCTATGATATTCAGGTATATATTCGGTTCCAATATATGGGAAACAATCTTTATGAAATAAAAAAAAACCAACTGCAACTAATGATAAATAAAATCCTTGTAATAAATGGTTTGGTTTAAACATGAAATAATTATAACATGAATCTGACATTTTTTTTAATCTTTTTGGGCAAATTTTTGAAAAACATCCTCTTTTTTAAAAAAAAAAAAAAAAAAAAAAAAACAGAAAATTAGTAAATAAATAAACATATATTTCCTCATTTCATAAACTACTTACACACAAAATTCTTGTAAACCCGAGGTTAAAAACATATGACACCAACCAATGAAACCATCTTTGTGGAATTGAGTTTGACCCATTAGTAAGGTATACAGTACAAATACAGCAAAAATAATATAACATATAATAAATGTAAATAACCAATCCATTATTCTTTTTATTATCTTTTTATATTACAAGTATAATATAATATAATAAATTAAAAAAATAAAAATTAAAAAAAAAATTAAAAAAAATATTTTTTTGAAAAACTAGTTTTAAAATAAAAAAAAAAAAAATTAAAATAATTTTTTTTATAACCTAATTCCATTGTTATTTATTAATTAATTTAATTTCAATAATTACTTTTTTTATTTATTTTTTACTAAAAGTATTTTGTTTTAAATTTTTATTCAATCAAATAAAACATTGTTTATTCCATAAATAGATTAACACACACCATTTAAAAAAAAAAAAAAAAAAAATTTTATTTTTAATTTTTAATTTTTTTTTTTTTTTTTATTTATTAAAAATCATATTAATTTTTTTTTTTTTTAATTTTTAATTTTTTATTTTTCGTTCAAATAATAAATATATATAAAACATGGAAACTTTTAATTTTTTATCAATTAGATATAATAAAGAAGAAAAAAAATTAGAAATTTTAGATCAACGTAAATTACCAGATATCGAAGAATGGTTACTCGTAAATGATCCAAGCGATATGATTACATATATTAAACAACTATCAGTTCGTGGAGCCCCATTAATAGGTGTAGGAGCCTCCATGAGTTTATACAATCATGTTTTATTAAACGAAAGTAAATTAACCAAAGAAGACATCACAAGAATTTCAATGGAACTTAGAGAAAGTAGACCAACAGCAGTTAACTTAATGTATTCAATTGACGAAATGATGCAAGTTAAACAAGCAGAGGATAAACGTGATTTATCAGCAGAAAATTTAGGCAGAATTGCAATGTCAATTATAAAGAACGAAGTTGAGATGTGTAGAAAAATGTCAGAATTTGGTGCATCATTAATCCAACATGGAGAGTCTATCCTCACACATTGCAATACTGGAAGTGTAGCTACTGTAGGTGCAGGTACAGCCTTAGGTGTAATCAGAGAAGCCCACAAACAAGGAAAAAATATTCATGTTTATGTAGACGAAACTAGACCACTCTTACAAGGTGGTCGTCTCACAACCTACGAATTAGAGCGTGAAGGTATTCCATACACCTTAATCTGTGATAATATGGCAGCTACATTAATGCGTAGTGGTAAAATTCAAAGAGTATTAGTAGGTGCTGATCGTATTTGCCGTAATGGTGATTTTGCAAATAAAATTGGTACCTATGGCGTTTCAGTTTTAGCTCATCACCATAATGTGCCATTCCATGCTGTCGCTCCAATGTCCACTGTAGATATCAAATGTGAAACTGGTGAAGATATTCCAATTGAAGAACGTTCATCATCTGAAGTTCAAGGTGCATCTGGTGCATTTGGTACTGTTCGTTGGGCTCCAAAGAATTCAAAAACTTTTAACCCTGCTTTCGATGTAACCCCAATGAATTTAGTTACATCTTTAATTTTAGATATTGGTATTATCGATAAAAATAATTTAGATAAATTAAAATAAATAAATAAAAGAGAATTTAAATTATATAATAAATTAAATACATTTATTTTATTTTTTTATAGTTTTTTAGAAAATATTAAAAACTATTAAAAATAGTATTGATAAAACAGAAAGATAGCTATAATTAAGTTTTACAGAGCTACTATGGCTGCTATGATGGCTACTGGATTTTTCTTCTTCTTTAATAATAGTTGTTGTATTGGTTTTATACTGTTTATCACAGGCTGATGGTACAACATGTTTTTCACAAAGTTCTGGTATAATAGGAATTTCAAAAAGAGGAGCTTCAATTTTAGATGTAGAGTTTAATAGGTCATTTAAATACTGGGTTGATGTTTCACAATTTAATGGGTTTGTAGTATAGGAGTATACTGAAAGAATTGGTGAATCTAAAAACTCTTTGGTCATTTTTTCAATTAAATCAGTTAGTTTTTGAATTGTTTTATTTGTATCTTCACTGACTTTAGTTCCATTTTTCCAGTACCAGAAAAGTTCTTTTCTTAATTCCAAGGTATCGAGTGCATTTATTTCATTATTTGTTGATTTAAATGATTCTCTTGTTTCTTTATACAATGTGAAGTTGTGGTCTGGTGTTAAAATGAATTCGAAACGTTTCATGAATGGGTATGATCTGTATTGTCTTGGATAACGTTTTTGCTCTATTGATTCACTGTTAAAAATACACTTATAAGGATCAGTATCATAAGACTCTTCCATATAGCAAGAGCAAGAGGCTTCGACAGATGATGTTACAGTGTTATGGAGTTTCCAAAAGAAAGCTGCTAAAGATCTTTTATCTGTTGATGTGATTGTGGAGAATTTGGCTTTAGCATCGCCAACAACACCGCCCATTAACAAATGTTCAATTGGATAAAAACGTACAGCTTCACTTGATAATGGATCTTCTGTATTACGATCATTAATAAGTACATGGCTTGCAAAATCTAAAATTATTAAAAAAAATTAAAAAAGATATTTTTAAAAAAATTTTATAAAATTAGAATTAGTTTTTTAGTTATATTATTTAATAAATATTATTACTTACGCTCTCTACAAAATGGGCATGGATGTTGACCTCTTGCAAAAGCTACCATAAAGTTTTTGAATAGTTCAGTGATGTGTTCATAAAATGAAGTATCAGTACATTCACTATCAGATATTCTTTGAGCAATTGTATGGAAAATATGCCAGAGACTTCTACCGATATAGGTTGGGAAACCAACTCTCATATTTTGATCAAAGGTATATGAGGTATTGCTTAATGTATCAAGGAATGGAACATAAAGCCCAGCATCAAAGTCTAATCTTCTATTTGGATTTTCTCTTTGTTTGTAAATACTAAGCATATAGTCATTAATCATATGCCATATCTTTTGTTTAGTTTGGTCAGTATTAAAATCTGTTAAAAGATCATCTGATACAAAGTCAAAGTCTTCAATCTTACTACTGGTAAAGCCACAGGAGAAAGCATCAAGCATTTTTGGTAAAAGAGTACCTTCCCAAAACTCTTTATTATCATTAAATGGTGTAGGTTGTGCAACTTGGTCAAAGTATATTTTTCTTAAATCTTTCAGTTGGGTTTCACAAGCAGTATCAAATTGAAGAGCAATGTATAGGTCAATATAGTTAATAGCCATGGTTCTGTGGTCACTCCATAGGTAAGGTCTACCTCCGACAACTTTTGATTCTTCACACCATTCTCTACTTTTTTGTGAATTTCTATAGGCAGATGAAATTAAAAACCGGAATGATGCTTGTTGAATTTCTTCAACTTTGGTTAACTCTTTACCACCATGAAAAGCAATATTGAAATTATTATTAAAAATAATAAATAAAAATAAAACAGTTATAATCTTATTCATTTTATATATATATATTTATAAAAAATAAAACAAAAAAAAAAAAAGGTTTTAAATGTATCAATACTAAAAAAAAAAAAAAAAAAAAAAAAAAAAAAAAAAAAAAAAAAAAATTTATATTTTTTAATTGGAGAATCCGAATTCAACATGTTGGGTGTTTAAATATTGTTTTTTTTTTTTCCACTTCACTTTCTTAAAAAATCAGTGGTACAAGTTAAAATTAAAAAAAGGATGGTTTTATGATAGGGGTGACTATCAAAAATTAAGTTATTATTTTTGATTATACCCCATTTTTTTTTTATTTTTGGGTGTGGGTTTTTTTTTATTAAGAAAAAAAAGGGTTGGAAATAAATTTAGATGATGAGATTGAATTAAAAAAACTTTTGATTTGATATTAATAAAAAAAATTAAACCCATTTTTGCAACCATATTTTAAACAGTTATTTTTCCCCCCCAAAAAATAATACAAAAAAAATAAATTTTAAAAAAAAAAAGTTAAGTGTTTTATTTATTATTTTTAAATAAAATTTTAAAATAATTTTGAAATATATATATTTAATTTAAAAAAAGAAATATATAATATAAAAGTGAATCATATTGTTTGTTTTTGATTGTCACAAGCTAAATTTTAAAAAAAAAAAAATAGATCATATAGTTTTTTAAATAAATAGTTTTATTCAATATTTTTATTATTTAAATCTTTCCATTTTGATTTTACCACCAACCATCTTTTTTGATTTTATAATACGTTTTTTATTTGAGCATTGGAAAATTTTGAGGTGGCTATATTTTTTGGCAACAAAAATCATTGATATTGATATTACACCTATGACAAAGATAATAACGGCTGCTATAATTGCATAGATTTGAGATCTTGATAGACCAAAATTGGTACATGTTGCAGTTGCTCTTTCTGAAGCCAAAGTACTTTCTAAAAGAATTGAAAAATCTGGATCTACTTCAGCTTTATTTGTGTAATATGGGATGAAAATGCCAATTTCAGTACGACTAGCATATGGGACCGCTGTTCTAGTTGTTTTATTGATACCAAGGCTGTTTACAGTTTTTGTAATTTTACTATTTAATAATTGTCTCTTTAAGAAACGACCATATAATGCATGACCATTGAGTTGAAGTTTAAAATAATCAGAGCCTGCACTATCTTCACCAGATTCAATGTATGAGCAAATATCGGTATGACTTGTAGATTCTATAGATGCATCCATAATTAATTGTAAATAGCAGTTTTCATTTTTGAAAGAGTATTTGCCAATATGGAAAATATATTTTAATGATGATGGGTTTAATCTGTAGGCTATATCGGCAAAGGTGATTGATAGTTTTCTTTCATCTTCATCAAACCATCTGAGTGTAGCATTAAGTTGTGTAATGTAACCGTCACTTGATAGGAATAGTGTTGCGTATGTGTGTTGATAGTTATAAAGTGAGTTGCTTCTATCTATAAATCTCCAAGATTTATTATTGAAATAGGTTTCTTTAATGACTTCATTTGTTGATTCATCTATTTCACGAATACCTAAAACATTGATCGACGAAGAAATCCTGTTATTTGTTTCCAAAACTCTGGATGGTTGATTGTAATCAATGGTTGGGGCTGGTAGAGATACGGAAATCGAGGTACAATCTGGACCAGCGTAACCAAAGTTACATCTGCAACCAAAATCGGAATCGCATTCACCATTAGCAGGGCCACCACAATTATTTGGGCACGAGAATGGCTCGGTATTGTTAGAATCATCTGGAATAAATGGAGTTACAAGGAATTTATTACTTTCAATACCATCAACGCTAACTATTACTGTAAATTGACTTGCGGTGGTATTTGAGAGATAGACGGTAATTAATAGACCTGATTTGAAAGCAATTTTTTGTGTTACATAACCATATCCAAAATCAATCTTTACAAATATATTTGAATTATCATTTAGTTGCGACTGGAGATTATGACCGAAGATTGTAAGAGTAGTTGGTGAGTTTTGACTATAGGATGCTTTAGAGATGATTGGTGATGGTTTATAAGTTGTTTGAATAAAAGAGTTACTAATATTGGAAGCGGGATACCCAATTACATTTAGATTATTATCACATAAATTACCGACCGATAATAATAAACCATCAGGATTACCAAATCCAAATGGGACGTCAATAGTAACATTATAAAGGGCTCTATAGTGTCTAACAGCTCCACTTGATGGCTCTACACCTTGAATAGAGGAATAAAATGAATATTTTTCACCTCTTAAATTCTCTAAATAAACTATTGGGTTTTGCTCCATTAATATACCAGACCCTCCATCATATACGACAAACCAAATTTGAATAGTTCTATTAATTACACCAACATCAATTACATTTGTAATGGTTTTGAATGATTCTAGAATTGGTGGATCTTTATCATCTCTTATGGTACTTAATTCTATACAAAATAAAAAGGTATTAATATTTATAAAGTAAAAATTAAAATAAAATTAAGCGCTAATGAATATTTACCTCTTGTGCAATTTAAAGTAATTGAATAATTTGATAGTAAATCTTTTAAGTTGCCATATGGGAATATTGGATTAATATAGTTTGGTAGGTCAAATAGGGTGCTACTGTAATGTCCATTTAAATCCATTAATGAAAGAGACGAGATTGTAAACTTTTGATCTCTACAAGATGTAACTGGGAATCTCCATGCAAATGATGGAGTTTCGATGTTTGTTAATTTCTCTAATGAATCTTCTAATGTAAAGAATTTTTGATAACCTATTAAATTTAGATTACTTGTAATTGAAATGTTACCCGATTGGAAACCATTCTTTTGATCAAAAAATGTAATATCCCATCCAAAGAAATTGGTTGAATCTGGGTCATAATTAAGTATACCATTGGCTGGTACTGTTGTAATCTTTTGAATAAATGGTGGCATTTGATCAGAATCTAAAATAAAATATTAAAAAAACAATTAATAAAATTATAATTTTAAAAGACAACATAATTATATTAATTAATTACTTACAAATATTTTTTGGTGGTGGTCTTAAAACTATTTGATTTAAACCAATTAATGATGATAATGATGACGGATCATAAATTTTACCAGCCGAAACTATTAAATATTGTAATGCTTGATTGAATAAATTTGGAGGTAAATAGAATTCTGCAGAGTAATGGTCGTTTAATTCGTTGTAGGTTAAAAGCTTATAGGTAGGCGATGCTTTAAAGTTGGATGCAGTTTTGGTGCTATAGAATAGTTGGAAACCTGGTGTAAACTTTTTCTTGTCACTAATATCAATATTGGAATATGATGAATATTTGATAAAAACCTTATAAATGAAACCTTCTCTTTCACTTGATGCTTCTGAGGATGGTGATATGTAGTCAGTTTCTTCAGTCTTATTATCACTTTCACTGCTAGATTCATTCACTAATTTAAACCAAACATTAGAAAGAGTACCAGGTTCTGTAACTGGCCAAATTATTTGAAATGGAACAACTTTAATATTACCAGCACCATCTTGTAAATAGATTTCATTGATATTTGTAAGATTGAAATAATTTAAATATTTTTCGAATAAACCTTCATAAACTGTTCCTTTGGTTAAATCTGAAGAAGTGAATTCGATTGATCCTGCTCTAATTATACTAATACCTGACGAGTTATCAAAAGCACCAATACGAAGAATACCATTCATTTTGTCAATTTGATCAATTTCTACTTTTGTTAATGTTGGTGGAACATTATCGATTGTATGGTTGGATGAGAGAGGAACAATGTCAATGAATGTTTGTTTAATTAATTTGCCATCTTCTCCATCGTACTCTTCAGTTGGATCATGACTATCATCGGTAATATAGTCAAAAGCACCCTCATCATTATTCTTGATAAATACTGAAAAACTAACTCTTTTCTTTGTGTGAGTTGGTATAATTTTAGAGATTGAAAATTTCCAAATATTTGGATTGTCGAAATTTCTTTTGAAGAAGCCGTATGGAAAATCTAATGGAGTACTATCGAAAGAATCATACTTAACTCTAATTTGATATTGATTTTGAGCTTGTTGATATAACTGAGGGAAAGATGTAGTATTTAAAATGAATTCAACACTTAATATTCTATAAGAGGTAACATTTAAACCATTAGTTATATTAAACGATTTGATTGTCGAAAGAATATTTGAATCACCATCACTGATTATAGGTAAAATTTGATCTACTTTTATTGATTCTATTGGATCTACAGTATAGTTGTAAATATTTGATTCCATATTATAACCAAATGTATATAAATCTATGTCACTTTTACCCTCTCTTATTGAATTGCTATAAAAACCATAAAAAGTTGAATTAAAACCATTACCATAAACTGGGAACAATGAATTCGATTCTATATCATTAATTGAAACTCTTGGATATACCATATCTTCCATATTTCCTGAATTTGTTGTTCTTGAAATTGAAAAAAAGTAATTTACTTGTTTATCATTGTAAAATTTTGTTAAATTTGAATATTTGATTCTACCATCATTTAATGTAGATGTGTCTAAAGATAAAAAAAAAAAAAAAAAAGTTAATAACTATTTTTATACTATTATTAAATTATTTTTCACTTACAAATAAATGGATTATAGAAATCGAATATTTCTGTCTGTATATTATAATCTGGATAAGAAACTTCTAATTGAATAATTGGTTTACCATAATATGAACTATTATCAAAATTTAAAATATTATCTGGTTTGAGAAGCTCATAAATAATTTTAGTTTGACAAACTAAGAATGTTGAGTTTGATGAATAATAATCTTGATAGCTTTTAATTATAATGTTGTCAGTTGATAAAAATTTAAACTTTCTATTCAAGTGATAAATTGGTTTGGTTGTCGCTAAGACTATTGAATAATAGCTTCCTTCTTTGTTGTAAATGGGGTAATATTGTCTGTAATTTAAAAGATATGGAGAAATTGGTACTGGTAAATAGATTGGTCCTGAAACTTCTCGACATTTTAATGTATAACTATGTGGTTCGAATGTAATTTCGTGATCTAAATATTTGAATGTTATATTATGCTGTTTTATTGTTGAGTGAGGCTCGGTTATTTGATAGTTAATAAATACTACTGGTTGTGAGTTAATATATTCTATTTGTACTCTTTTCGAATTATTTGCACTTATAAAATGATAGCTTGAACTATTAAAAGTATACTGTATGAAAATTTCACAAGACCCATTTTTTGTTGAATATGATTGATTTAATAATTTATAAATTGGTAATTCATATACTATTGATTCACTACTATTATATATTGTTGAATCACTACTACTAGTGCTATTATTATTACTACTACTACTACCACTATTTGCATTACTACCATCACTGCTTGTATTATTACCATCACCACTACCACCGCTACTATATGGACATGTTAAATTAAATCTACCATTATCATATATACCTGTTCCATTACAATCAATCGGAAAAGTATAAACTGTATTTGTACATGTTGGGCTTGTGTAAAGTGATATATTATATTTAACTTGTTGATCAATTGTTGAATTTGTGATAATAAGTGATCTATACGGACACCTAGTTACGCCGCAATTTGTGCAATTACTAATTATAGTACAATGGTTTTCTGAAACATTTAGTTTTGTAAAATTACATTCATTTTTAAATGATATATTAAAAGTTGGTGGTGATATAATTGGTGGTTCGGTACTATTATTTGTATTATTGTTGTTATTTGTAAAATTAGAGTAAACTATTGGACATATTATTTCTATACCATTAGCCCCAGTTTTATTTGTATTTTTTGTTATATTACTATTTATATCTGTATATGGACACAGAATGTAAACAGTAGTAAGGGATTCTGTGCAATTTGAACCAAGAGATACATTGACTACAGCATTATAGTTATAAATATCACCAGGTATTATTTCTTTTGATATAACTATAGAGTGATACGCGCATTCAATATCTAAATCTAAACAAGTATCATATGTTGAGTTTATTATTTTTAAGCTATTACAATAAGGTCTATCAATAAATAGTTGATATTCGTTACTAAAGTTTGTATTATTATTATTATTATTATTATTATTATTATTATTATTATTATTATTATTATTATTATTATCATCAACATTTGTACTATTGCTGTTTGATATATCTGTACTATTGTTGATGTTACTACTACTACCATCTATTAGAAACAATAATAAAAATATTATTATTATATAAAATATATTTCCACCACCACTTTTATTTTTATAGGTTATCATTTTTCTTATTTATATATATCTACTTTATTTATTTATTAATCTTATTATTTAATTATATGATATATTTTGTGTGGATGATAATTTGTTAGTTTAAATAAATTAAAAAAATTATTTTTTATTTTTATTAAATTATTATTATTATTTATTTATTTATTTATTTATTTATATTTTAATGATATATGTACAAAATTATTATTAAATGTGTTTTTTATTATAATAATAATATTTTAAAATTGAAAAAAAAAAACTATTTGTATGTGTGTGTATGTGTGTGTGTATGTGTGTTTTTTATTTTGTGTGTGCTTATGTGTTATTGTATGATATTTTTTTTATTTATTATAATTTAGGATTAATTGAATACTTTATTTATACATAAGAATAATTAAGATTACATCAATTTTTGTTTTCTATTTTTATAAAAATTAATTTATAAAGGAAAATAAAAAAGAAATAAACTGTAATATATATAATTATATATTTTTTAAAAAAATGGTATTAATTTTTTTTTCTATTTTTTTCGTATATAATTTTTTTTTTTTTAATTTTTTTAAAATTTTATTTTATTTTTTTTTTATTTTATTTTTTATTATTTTTTTAATATTTTTAAATTTTATTTTTTCAGTTGAGTAAATTTATCACATTTAAATTTTTAGACCTAACACAAATTAAATTATAATGAGGAATTTTTTTGATCAAAAAAAAAAAAAAAAAATATCACAGTTATATTAAATTATCAATTAAAATATTCCAATAAATATGTGAAGAATTTAATAGTAATAATATTAATTTTTAATAAAATTAATAATGGTATTAGGTTCAATATTATAATAATAAAATAGTATAATTAGATCCAATAAATAGTAATGTAATACTATTCAGTTCAAATATAAAAAAACAAACAAATAAAAATGGATAATCATAATTCTGTTTGCTGGATATTATGTAACAGGTTGCAAAATATTTTTGTACCAAACTTTATTAAGTTTTAATTTAAATTGAGTAGACTAAGTAGTTTTTATAGGCAATTAGCTTTGTCCCCTTGTGTTACAATAAACCCACATTTTGTTTTTATACCCTATTTATTTAAAGTTTTGTTTGTGTATTTTTTAAAGTCTATATATGCATCAGTAATAGAAAAAATAATTTTATTGTTATACCAACACCCTAATCCTTAAAAATAGAAAAAAATAGGGGTTAGATTTCATTTTAAATATTTATAAAAAACTAAAACAATCTTTAAAAATTAAGATTTTTCAAAACAAATAATAAAAAAAAATATTTAATTTCAATTTCAATTTATTTATTTTATAATCATTATACTAATAAAGAAAAAAAATGCTTTTTTTAAAATTTTTTTTAGTTTTCTTCATTTCTATAAACATAAGTCATTTTATATTTGCATCTGAAACTCTTAAAGGTTATACCTGTTCTAGCCCTGGTTCAGTTTGCTCTTTTATTGAACACTGTCCACCAGGATATAGATGCATGGATAGAAAATACCATAATGAAACAAATCAACATGCTGGTATTTGTAAACCATCTAAACAAAAGGGTGAAATATGCTACGATAGTGAGGAATGTGGGTTTGGTCTAATATGTGACTCATTGAAAAAGGGTGCTCCATTTTATTGCAGAGGATATAATTTTGTAGGTTTTGGTGAAGTGTGTTCAAGATCAGATGAATGTTTGGGGTCTTTAGAATGTATTAAATCAAAATGTACAAATACAAAAACAAATGACTGTGGTTTTATTGATAGCTGTCCAAGTCAACACTATTGTACTGGGGGAGAATGTGATATAAATTGTACCGAAAATGTAGAAAGAATTTGTAAACCCTTTTCATCTACTGGTGGGTACTGTCATTATGGATATGAATGTAGTGTCAATGATACCTGTGTAAATGGTAAATGTATTAAAAAATACTCACTAAAAGAAGGTGAAGATTGCTCAACTACTAACCTTGACACAATGGATGCATGCGAATCTGGTGAAGCAATATTTCAGTATGATGAAAAATTAGGTGAAACCGTTTGCAAATGCACTAAACCCGGAACAATTACCAACAGTATTAAAAACTGTGTTACTCAAGAATGCCCAAGAAACTATTTTTGTGACGGTAAAACAAAAAAATGTATTCCAGAATTTTCATCAACTGATAAATGTAAACGTCTAAGAAAAGAAAGAGACCAATGCTATATCAATCACCATTGTGTATATATAAATACTGAGCCCCATTTGGAAAGATACTTTGTAAAAGGCTCCTGCCACCAAAAGTACTGTGAAAAAGAATCAATCAGCTATTTAAATCAATGTACAATGCTTTATAGTATCTGTAACAATTAATAAACAAATTACATCACACATTTAAAAAAAAAAAAAAAAAAAAAAATATTTTTAAAATATAGTTTCAAAAAAGAAAAAAGGAATAAAAGTTTCACTTTTTGAAAACAAATAAAAAATGCTTGTGTATATTTCTATTTTATTTCCAGAATGTATTTTAATAAAAAAATTAAAAATTTAAAAAAAATAAAAAAATAAAAAAATAAAAAAATTTTAATTTTGGTTTATTTTTATTTTTTTATAATTAAACATTTGGATGGAAAATCAAAATAATTTATTTTTAAAAGTTTGGAGGAATGTTGTTTTAAGAAATGAAATTATAAAACATTTTAAATATTATATATATAAAAATATTACATTCAAATCAAAAGGAGAGTTTATAGCATATACAAACAAAGACTATTTAATAAATGTAACAATAGATTTTAAAGAAGACTTTAGCTATGATTTATTGCCAGCAGTTGAAATCATTAGATTAAATATTCCCAATGTACCATATGACTTTAAAAAAATATCACCTACAATTAAATCATTGGATTTGGGTTATCATTTCAATCAACAACTTGAAGCATATGGAATTCCATCATCGGTAGAGACATTGATACTGGGCAGTCGTTTTAATCAATTACTTAAACAAGGTGATATACCCTCATCGGTTTCAACATTAATATTTGGTGTGTTTTTCAATAGGCCACTAAAAAAAGGAGAAATACCATTATCTGTTAAGAAAATAATATTTGGTAGAGATTTCAATCAGCCACTTAATAAAGGAGATATTCCGATATCAGTTACAGAATTGCAATTTGGATTAGGATTCAATCAGTCTCTTAGAGAAGGCCATATACCAAGTTCAATTACAAAATTAACATTTGGTAGAGATTTCAATAGACTACTTAAACAAGGCGATATACCGTTATCAGTTTCCATCTTAACATTCGGTTTCTATTTTAACAAACCACTTAGAGCAGGCGACATACCACACTCAGTTAAAATCTTAAAGTTTGGTAGAGATTTCAATCAACTACTTAAACCAGGGGACATTCCCTCATCGGTTTCAACATTGGTATTAGGTTTTCAGTTTAATCAAACACTTACGCATGGGTCTATTCCCTTATCAGTTTCAACATTAGTATTTGGAAGCTGCTTTGATCAACCACTTAAACCAGGGGACATACCAATATCAGTTACTAAATTAACATTTGGAACCCACTTCAATCAAATACTAAAACAAGGTGATATTCCATCATCAGTTAAAAAATTAAAATTTGAAGGTTCTGACAGGCCACTTAAAGAAGGTGATATACCATTATCTGTTACAAATTTAAAATTAGGTCTTTATTTTAATCAACCACTTGGTCCAGGATCTATACCCCCATCAGTTTCGAAATTAGCTTTAAGCTACCACTTCAACATCCCACTAAAGAAAGGTGATATACCCTCATCAGTTTCATACCTAAAATTTGGTGAAAAATTTAATCATTCACTTAAAGAAGGCGATATACCCTCTTCAGTTACAATTTTAACATTCGGTACCAATTTCAATCAACCAATTAAAGAGGGTGATATACCCTCTTCAGTTAAAATCTTAACATTTGGTAGAAATTTCGATCAACCACTTATTAAACTTAATCTCCCATCCTCGAGCAAAATAGTATTCAATAAAATTTAAATAAATCTAAAATCTCCATATATAAAATTTACCAATAAATCTAAAATAATAGCACAAACACATCATAAATTTTTCATTTCCGCCCATTTTCAAACCATTTTATTTTTATAATAATTGACATTTTAAAATACGTTTGAAAGAGAATTCATTTGTTTGTTTAAAGAGGTATTTAAAAGTGATCTATTTTACCAGATTCACATAATTGAATTGGTGGCCTGGTATGTTCGTATATTGTAATAAAATAAATAATATTTATAAAAAATAGATTTTAACAATTCTATTGTTGCTGTTATTATGTTATTTATTTTTGTATTTTCGTCTAATTTGGTCATTAATAATCTTTTGACATCGTTTTCTTTTGTATCGATAATATATTTTAACTCCTTAAATATATATTTTAAGGTTTATTTTATTTTATTTTTATCGATTGTATAGTTTTTAAATTTCTGTTTCAAGATAAAGAGTCTGGATATTGACTATGCTCTTTTTGGGTGATAGTATTTAAGATATCTGAAATTTGTTTTTTATTTTATATTTTATTTAATTTTAAATTTTTATTTTTGGATGTTTGTAGTTGAAACTATAAAAAATTTTTTGATCGGGGTTTGAAATGGAGTTAGGTTCTAAAGGATGTACCACATCCCCTATATAAATAGAAGTTATAGAGTCAGGAATAATACCTTTTGTAAAACGTTGGGAGAAACCATAATCAAAATTAAGAGAAAGTAAATGATTTGGGATTGAACCAGGTATTAATTCATATTTGATGTTATCTAAATACAAGTATTTTACGGTGGGTGGTATAAAAGTAAGAGGTTTATCAAAGCCATCAAGTAAATATAAATGCGTGACGGTTGCTGGAATTGAATTAAGTGTTGATTGATACTTGATGTTTTGTAAACCCAAGTGTTCTACGGTGGGAGATATAAAATCAAGTGGTTGATCAAAGCCATAAAGTAGATATAAAAGTGTAACTGTTGTTGGAATTGAATCAGGTGTTAATTGATATTTGATGTTATCTAAATACAAGTGCTGTACGGTGGGTGGTATAAAATCAAGTGATTGATCAAAGCCATTAAGTAAATATAAATGTGTAACTGTTGCTGGAATTGAATCAGGTGTTAATTGATATTTGATGTTATCTAAATACAAGTATTTTACGGTGGGTGGTATAAAATTAAGAGGCTTATCAAAGCCATCAAGTAAATATAAATGCGTAACGGCTGCTGGAATTGAATCAGGTGCTAATTGATAATTGATGTTTTGTAAATGCAAGATTTTCACGGTGGGAGGTATAAAATTAAGTGGTTGATCAAAGCCATCAAGTAAATGTAAATGTGTAACGGTTGCTGGAATTGAATCAGGTGTTAATTGATACTTGATGTTTTCTAAATACAACCTTTGTACGGTGGGTGGTATAAAATTAAGAGGTTGATTAAAGCCATCTAGTAAACATAAATCTGTAACTGTTTCTGGAATAGTTTTGGGTAAATGTTGGATAGGTCCAATAGCAATGTGACTAATTTCTAAATGACTAATATCACACCCCTCTTCGTAAATTGCAAATTCTTTATTTAATACTTTATAAAAAGGAATTAATTAATATAAAATAAAAATAAAAAATTTTAATGTTAAAACTTACATTTTAGAGTTTTTAAATCTTTTTTAAAAAAAGGAATATCAAGTACTTCTAAATAGCTATTTATTAGATCTTTGATTGAATCGAGATCATTTTCTTTAATTATTAACTGAGTATCTTTATATTCTTGTAAGATATCATTATTTATATTTGATAAAAGATTGTTACATTGATGATTGTGTTTTAAAAGCTCAATAAATTCATTATTTTTAATATTATTATTATTAACATCACTATTATATTTAATAGCACTGTTAATTTTATTATTATTGTTTTCTATTGTTGCTGTTATTGTATTATTTACATCTTTATTTTCGTCTAATTTGGTCATTAATAATCTTTTGACATCGTTTTCTTTTGCATCGATAATATATTTTAACCCAATAAATATTTTTTTAGTTTTTTCTAAATTCTTTTTATGGTTATCGTTAATTTGTTTAAAGTGATTGTTTGATTCGTCCAATATTTTATTATTATTTTCTATATAGTTGTTTAATTTTGGTATTGTTTGATTTTTAAAATCATGTTCTATTTGATTTCTAATATTATCATCATAAATGTCTTTAAAACTATGACCATTATGAATACCAGAAATACAATATTTACATACAGGAGGGTTGTTTGGACAATTTGAGCATATTAAAATAATATCTTGGTGGGGATGATCTGAGCATTTGGTATCATATTGTTGATTATTTGACATTATTTAATGTTTATTTTTTTATTAAAATTTTTGCGTTGAAAAAATAAATTATTTTTATAAAATTTCAAAAAAAATTTTTTTAATTTTTTTTTAATTATTTTCCCATCGAAATTCAAACTTCTTAAAAAATAATCATAAATAATATAAAAATATTAACAAAAAAAAAAAAAATTAATTCATTTTTTAATATTAAATGTTAACTCTTTTTTCTTCTCAAATGGAGCCAAAAATATTTTATAAGGGTTAATAATTATGGTTTGGATTTTTTTTTTTGTTTTATTTATTTTTTTTTAAAATTTTTTTTTTTATTTTTTGTATTTTTTCAATCCTTATAAAAAACTTTTTTTTTTTATATCTTTGAGGAAATTTTTTTAAAATTTTAAAAAAGATTATATATAATTTTGGTGCTTAAAACTTTTCCTCAACAAATTTTAAAAAAAACAGGTTTTTTTTCAAGTAAATACCAATTTATTTTAATTTCACCAATTTAACACTGCAAATAAATATTATTTTAATGTCTTTAAAATGTAAAAAAAAATAAAAAAAAATTGGGGGTTATAAAAAACAAAAAAAAGATAATTCATCAGTTGGAATAAAAAAACAAAAGAGGAAAATTTGTAAATTAGAATAAAAATATTTTTTTTGGATATTAAAAAAAAAATTGTTTAATAAATAATTTTTTTAATATTAAAAAAAATAAAAATTGGGGCTTAAAAATTGGATAATTTGTAAATTCGAATTAAATTTTTTTTTTAATATTAAATTGTTTCATTAAATAAATTGTATAAATAGTTTTTTTTTTTCATTTTTTTTTATTAAATAAAAAATAAAAATCAAATATAAAATATTAGAAGTATGTGATAAAATTGAAAGTGAAATTGTATGTATATAATTAATAGTTTTAATTTAATTTGATTTGATTATAATAATATATCTAACTTAATTATTATATTTTTATAGGTATTAATGATACAACATTATGACAGAAATGAAGATAGAAGTTTAACTAGAAAGGAAGTTGATGAAACCTTAAAACAGAATAATGTTAAGAACCCAAATATTTTGGCTGGATTGATCTTTAAATTGTTAGATACCAATAAAGGTAACAAAATAATATATTTATTTAAAATTTAATAAATTAAGAGTTGTTAATAAAATTTTAATTTTTGTAATTGTAGATGGCACTATTAAAATTAGTGAAGTTAGAGAAAATGTCATTAAATTTAATAAAAAGAATTTAGAAGAAGCTATTTTCAATGATTTAAAACAATTTTTAGATACTCATGACAAAAATAAGGACCAAAAAATCACATTTGATGAATTGGTTGAAGGCTTAGTTAGAACTCGTAATTATGATAAAGAGAGTAAATTTTCAAATTTATAATTTAATTAATTAAATGTTATAAAACTAACTAATATTTTATTTATTAGCTGCTAAAGATGTTGCAGAATTAATCTTTCAAAAACGAGATTCTGATAATGATGGAGTTTTGACTGTTGCTGAACTTGAAAAAGTAAGTAATAAAATATTATATTATAATTATACTTTGAAAATTTTAATTTAATTTTTTTAAATTTTTTATAACTTTTAGCATTTACGTGCCACCATAGCAAAAAATATCTAATTAATTATAATTGATAGTTTTGCTATTAAAAATCACTTTAAGGTGATACAATTAATATTAATTAATAAAAACAAAATTATACTTAAAGGTATTTTAATAGTTTAATAAAATTTTATTTTTATTAAATCTTTTTTAATCTAATAAACAAGTGATTGAGGATTTCTTTCGATTGGAACCCGGATTATGAAATCTTTTATGAAAAACCTATTATTTTGGTGGTTTGCTTTGAGAAATTGTAAGTAATTGGACAAGGCCCCAACTGATTAAATAGAAAGCAAAGTTTCATAACAACAAAATATTTTAAAATTGGTGTTATAATATCTTTTTTTCTTCTTTAATTTTATCTATATAAATTGTGAGGAGCTCCATTTTTAATATTTTAATGATTTTTAAACAAGAAACATTATAAAGGATTGTTAAAACGAAACTTTTCTTTTCGTCTTCTATAATTTGGTATTTAAATTTTGTAATGTATTCTCTAAATCCATTATATCCATATTTTAAACCTTTTTGTTGTTCTTAATTTGAATGATTTTTTTTTCTAAATCCTTTTCATTTGATGGGTTTTCTTTTTATCTTTTCCCTATAAACAAAAATATAAATATTAATTATTACAGTTAGTACTAATTGTATTAATGTTGGAAAACAAATAAGGTACTTAAATTATTATTATCATTTTGAGAAAGAATGTAAATCAACAACAATTAGATAATAACTATCAACAATTAAATAAAAAGATGGAACAAAAAAAATCATTATATTTAATGAATGGTTTTGATCAACCACTTGATTTTATATCTCCCACCGAAGAACACTTGGGTTTACAAAACATCAAGTATCAATTAACACTTAATTCAATTCCAGCAACCATTACGCATTTATATTTACTTGATGGTTTTGATAAACCACTTAATTTTATACCACCCACCGTAAAATACAATTGGATAAGCATTTGGATTAGCATCAGCATCAGTATCAGTATCAGCATCAACATCAACATCAACAACTATATCTTAATGTTATAATGTATTAATTAACATTAGTAAATATATATATATATATATAATAATAATCATTTTTTCTTTAAATATATATAAATATATATATAACTATTCAAATATATATATATATATATATATACACCATATATACATATATTGATACAGATATATATCTATATATATATACACTATATACTCACTATACTCTATCCTCATACACTATATATATAAAATAGATATTTACTATCTAAAAATATACATAGCTAACTATATATA